>NW_008675758.1:20000-54270 GCF_000695815.1 Acanthisitta chloris
TTCAAAAATTTTTATAAAACCTTTATCTGCTATAAGAAATAAATTATTGGTATGATGACATCATAATTCAAGGGCTACATTAAATTATAACATAATTTGATACTCTATATAGAACAATAAATCAGTGCATCCTACACCTCATGTGACCTTCTATTTCAAACTGCAAATGAAAACAATTAATTTGCCGCTCCACTGTTGCAAAACTACCATTCTCACAGACAAAAATACACCCAAATTATAATGCATCTTCTCAAAATTGCATTTTCTGCCCCCAGATTTAAAGACCCACATTTATGTCTTAGGAACAGCAGAGGCAATCACAGTTCTGTACCTCCCTCTGTTCTTTACGATGACTTTTAGAAAATGTGTATCAAGGCAGGATAATTTTTGCCCTTTCAGGTTAATTTGTTTTACCTACTTAGTTCTCACTTGAAGTCTTAATTCTGTCTGTAGGGTAGATCCTGCCAACCCTCTGCCATGGGCACATATGATCCAAAAGGTTTTCATACAGGTTTCCTTAGTGGAAGCAGAGTGCAATGATTTCCATATTTCTGCCACATTTGAATCTCATGTACATAAGGAAGCTCTTCCCCAGAGATTTCTGTCAGAAGCTCTGAAGATGGGTAGAGAGCAGACAGAGCAAACCAGTAGGCAGTAGACTGAAAACACAAAGCTTTACTGATTTACTTGCTGTGCCCAAAATCTCTGTTGCAGCAGAAGGGAGATATTCCTTGCATATTCTAGGTCATGATCCCCTGCAATCCTTCATGCAATTTTGGACAAACTAAATATCAAGCACTGTATGTTATCCAAAGTAGGTACATTTATGATACTGCACGTGTTAAAAAATAAGAAGTTATTTTATATGAACAAACAACTACTACTGGTGCAGATTAGGGGCCTTCGCAGAAAATGGAGGGAAGGAACAACTGCCTTATGCAGCTTTATGTGCAACCCCCAGTTTGATGTTAGACCCTTTACACATGGCTCTCAAGTGCTTTCCAGTAGCATACTCATTAATATGACTAGCATGTGCTCGCATACTTAATTTTTACCATTTTCTTCCTAATATTTCTGCAGTGTTAGGTACAGTGTTGATAAAGGGTTTTTCGGGAAGAGTTCAAAATTTGAATAGTGCCTCATAATTTTTGATGAAGACTGCAGCTCTGCCTCTGTTTGTGGCAAGGTGTGGGAATGACGGTTGTCACCCTGTTCACCTGTGGGAGTTCACTGTGTGTCTCAGATTTGCCTCCAGGAAAGCTTTAACCCACTTAACGGAAGTCCCGTGTGCCTGGGGAGTAGAGTTGGCTTCAGTCTTCAGTGTGAAACCCAGATGATTTTCAGATGTGGCTGTGATTGTCAGCCTGGACTCAGGCTTCTGAGCTCCTTGAATAAAAGGGGGGAGATATTTAAATTCAGCCAGCAGTGTATGAGAAGCCCATATACAGCATAGAAGTTGAATTTGTCCTGGTTTCAGCAGGTCATGTTGCTGATGAGACAGATCCACTGCAGTGCTCGGCACTGTGTGGAACACTGATGGGCTGGTGGCTCCATGCCCAGGGACTGTGCATTCCTGGAGGCCTGGCAGGAGATGACCTGGCCTCATCCACTAAGGGAGAATAGAATCAAATAAATTTATAGACCTTTCACATGTACTATTGATACAGATATTTTTTTTACCTTCCCTTTTTATTTAAGAAAAGCATTTTTGGTAGTAAAATTTGTGATGTGAACAACTTGCCAATATCCATCATGTCAGTGTGCATCTGTGGAAGAGTTAAGCCGTCACTGTGGTTCATTGCAGTTTGGCATTTCTGAAGCCTAAACCTCGCTCAGACACAGAAATTTAACTCAGCGAGACTTGTGATTGGAGAGAAAAGCAGGATCTGTCCTTTACAGATAAATTAGTTCAAAGTTAAACAAGGCAACTCTTATTTATGTTCTAGATATTAAACAGGAAGCTAACAATTGTCGAAAATAATTCACATGCTTTAGTACATATACATAAACCATTCAGATGTGTTAGTTAATGCTTTTTAAATTAAAAAACATAAAGATCTGTGAAGATGAATCCTTAGCAATGAAAAAGACAGCCTCACAAAACCTTGTCAGCTTGATTCCAGGTTGATGATTCCTATTAGAAAGAGTCATAATCAGATGTGCTAAAATTATGACAGTGCCGAATAAGTCAGCAAATGTGAGAAATGATAGGAACAGGACCATTGAGGGATGCTGTCAGTCATTGATTTCACTGAGACTCAGTAGATAGGTGGCACTGGTTTTTGTTTGGGTATTTTAAAACATCTGTGTTATGAGAATCATAAACAAAGTCCCAGCCTTATAATTCAAAGAACATTTCCCCCCTCACCCAAATGCCTAGGAAATACAGAAATTTGAAATGGAAAAACAGCCTTAACGTCAGTACTAAAGGGAGTGTTGGTCTTTATACAGGGACTTGTCATGGTTTCACAATCATTTGAACACCAGATAAAATTTAAAAATAAATGGAACAATGGTTATTTTTATTTTACTTTAACACAAGAGAAAGTTGGATTTTTTGGCTATAGAAGTCAAGGCTTGCATCAAAACAAAGTGTGGGCTTCAAGTTTGGAAGGAATTATGGAATGTGCTATGTGTCTGGGTTTGTATACTTTATCATCACTGTTGTCTTGTGAGGGCAGGTTTGTCATAACTCACTGCTTCACTTTTCATGAGTTACAGTCATGCTTTCATTTGAAAGCAATATGAATAATATAATTCCTCTCTTTTTGTCTTTCTTTATAGCTACACTCAGAGGTCCATTGTGTAAATCTGTACCTCTTATTCCAGCAAAACTCCTTGTGAAGTAAAAATGCTGTTCATGTAAATGCTTGTGCACATTAGAAAAACATAAATACAACAGGTTTGTCCCAATATAGAGCAGCATTTAATGCCAACATTACCTATTAAAATCAGTGCATTAGGCTTATAGTAGATGCATGTATGTTAGTTTAGCATAATACTGCTAAAATTGCCAATCTAAAGCCCAGTTGCTGCAGCCATTAAGAAAGCAAATGCTCTTTCCCCTTCATTTATAGCAGTATTTGGTCAGTGTGCAATGTGATTAGGATGATATTCCATCACACTGGACTTTCATTAATCAACAGATAACCCTCTCAGTTGAGTAAACTCAGTTTCTCTACATCTGTGGGCTAAGAAGACAAAGTATGAATCCTACCAGTCAGGGATGTCTAGTCAGCAAGGCAGGGAACAGAGAAATAAGATTGTTTTTTCTATGCCCTCTGGGTCCTCTTCCCTTGTGCAGTCCCTATGGTAAAGGGCAGTATCAGGGATGAAGACAGCCTCCCACCTGCCCCAGTTCACTTTGGTGGTTTGATCTGGGTGAGTCAAGGGACTCAATGCTGTGATACACAGATGCAGAAGTACATACAGAGAGATCTGAAGAGGGAGAAAACCCCATCCAGACACTGAACTGGACAAAATGGGGGTTGTTTTTCTGCCTAGAGCAAATCAGTAGTTTACTGGAGACCCACTCAGAGTCCTCTGTGAGCAGTAAGATAGATGGACCTTTCTCTGAATCAGCCTTCACCCTGGGCACCACCATGGGCTACTACCATGTCTGTCCCACTTGGGGTCCTGTACCCCTGCACTGTAGCTTCTTTATCTCCCCTCTCCATTAGGCCTCTTTTTAATACTTTCTTAAATGAAGGCGACCATGGTGAAAAGTCATCATTCTTGCCAGTGGGCACTGGGTATGACATCTGATGGCTGCCAAAAAAAGAGACTTCTTTTTCCAAAGCGGAGCAGGTGGCAGTAGCTGACTGGAACACCATGCTGGCATTCATTATATTATAGCACTGACAGCAGAGTTGGAAGCTAACAGGTTCACAGTTGCCTAATGTCATCATGCTGAAGACATTTTTAGAAAAGTTATGCAATTGATTAGCTGGCTATATATACCTTTTTTTTCCAAGCTGAGTTGGTATTTTTATTCTAACACAGCTAATACCAATAAAATAGATTTACATGCAAAGTGCAGCAAATGAAGTTTTTAACAGGTTTTGGCAGCATATCTTCCCAGAGCTCTCATGTCATCCTACAAGAGCTTCTTGGTAGTTACATGAAATCAATCGGAAAGTGACCACACTTATATGATTCCTAAATCCAAGAGTAATAATTGACTGATTCTTCTATGGAAGGGCATTTTTCTTTTCTCTGTACATTGTTTTGCTGTCTCTCCCAGGCTGCTCCACCTGTCCCCTGCAGAAGGACACAATGCCATCTGAACAGACAGTGGGGAAAAGTGGTGTGATCTCTCCTGAATGGCAACTGTACCATGCTCTGCCGTCCAGATTCCCCCTAATTTTAGGCATGTATCCGAGGCACTTAAATTGGGATCAGTGTCAGCCCAACTCTGTTGATAATCTCATTGCGGAGACAGGTGTTTGAGAGTGTGATTCAGTTTACCTCAGATCTGAGTAAGAAGAGGAAATGTGGGACAGCCACCTTCCCTTCTTTCAGTGTCATAGTTACATATCTCAGTGTTTAAAAGATTAAGTCAGGACTGTGTTGTCTCTCCAAACGGATCCGACAGATGCGGTGAAGTGATTTACTTCAGCTTAAATTGTGGTTTAGTTGTGAATTAGCTGGCAAACACTTAAAAAAGACAAATTCTGGTAACATTGATACATGGCTGGATACAAGTGGAAGAAATTATAATTACTTTTCTCCCAGCAATGATGACAGAAAATACGTGACTCAGTTATCAATCTCAGAATCTTTATTAAAGCTTAATGGTAGATGCTGGAGTGAGGGAGTTTTTTATTTTCCTTTAGTATGTTTGCCTACTGAAATGATAGCAACACTTTCTTTTGGATGAGGACTTTGCTAGAGTTACTTTTCCTTCTAAATCTGAAAAATTACAGCATGGCAGTGTGTCGTACATGGAGCTGCAGTGTAACAGTATGAAGCTGTCAGGTTATTCAGAGCACAGCTGGCTTTTTATCAAACAAACCTCACCATTAGTAGCACAGCGTAGATCAAATGGGCTCTGAAAAGACATTGAACAGGTTATACTTTAAAAATTTCTCCCATGCTTTTCCTTTCCTTTCTGCCTTTCCCCTTTTCCTTTGTCTATTATTGGTAGTATAATACTTGAAGAATGGGGAAAGAATGAAGGAAAGGTATGCAAAATCCAAACTTCTGGAGGAAGAGGGAGTCAAAAATCAATAGCCAAATGAGCAAGAAAACAATTACTTTCTGGTGCCAATGTTTTCATTTTGCTAGTAGGACTTTTGACCCTGAAATGTTCTACCTGCAGTAGCTCCCGATATTTGTTAATTATCAACCAACACTTCAAAGCTGATCGGTTTCCAAGGGCTGTTGTGGAGGTTAGCTCAGGAAAATGAGTATTCAGTACTGCAGGAATATGTTTAATTTGAGGAGGTTTCATTTTGGTATGGCTTGGGTTTGTGTGAATGCATTGTACCTCTCGGATGTCCTTAAAGTGTCTTGGGGATAGGCCTTTCAAAGAAAGAAAATAAACGTATGCAATATAAAAGTCACAGGGATATTTCTGACACAGTGTCATATGATTTTGCATTGCAAGATAGCATCTCTTGGAAAACGATAGCTAAATGGAACGTTTTAAAAATATATATGGTGTAGTAGTTGCTGTACTGACTGATAAGGACATGCAGAAGGTTTTCCATTTTGTTTCACTTTGTTATAGCTTTTAATAATTTAGCCTAGATGCTTTTTTTTGTGCTGGTAGTGTCATTTCTGATCTCACTTGTCCTCTGCCCCCCAAAATACCTTTGAAACTAATAAGTAAAACAAAGTACCCAATTCTGCCCTTCTTATTTACACAAGATTAAAGCTGATTTTTGCCCAAGGAGGACTGTATGGTCAGCCCAGTGATCTGGAAAATAGAAAAAACCCCAATAATACAAGCTAAGACTCTCAGAAATCATTGTTAAGATTTTTCAATGTCTTATTAATTTCAAAGAACTTGATGGCTATAAGTAATTCTAAATGCCACCTAACACAAGTATTTGTTGTTACTAGTGGAAACTTCCTCTTGTCCTTGTCCGGTTTAAAGAATGAAGAAAACACTTTAGTGTGTTTCATTATTCCCCCATTTCTGACTTCATTGAACCAAAATTTTAATATTAACATTTCCAAATTATATTTTTGTTAGAAAAATTATTGAAGAACAACTTTATAAATCAGTTAACCTAAAGGTTAAGTGCAGAACAACATTTTAGCCTAAAGTAACTTAACCCTTCTTTTAAAAGACCTAAGTGTAAAGAATAAAGACAGTATTTTTCCTTTTCCTTTTTTTTAAAGAAGCCACATGAAATGTTCTCTGAGTTAAGTTTTACCATTCATAATGAATGCAGTCTCGCCATTCAAATGCGACCATAAGTACACAGAAGATAAGAATTTAATTAAATGTAGATTAAAACCAAACAGGAAAACACACTCGCTGATAATTTTATCCCATCCTCTGGCCATATTTTTTATACTTCCTTCTTGTTCTTCTTTGGGCTATAGCTTATCAACATGCCGATAGTACCATAACTCATTACATCTGATGGTGCTGCTGAAATGTGCAGGCTTGGTGCTTGAATTTCAGAGGCACTTAAAATGCAAAGCATGTAAATGTCTATGTTAAATATATTAGTGTGGTAATGTTAGTGAAAAGAAAGTGATTTCTTACAAATCCTTGTACCTCACATCATACATTATCACTGCCCAGTCCCAAACTGGTTTAAAAAATATCTGTTGAGGCTTTCTCTTAAAATACATTTCTTTTAAAATGTATTATTTTTGTTTTCAGGTGTCTTCCCTGTCAATTTTCATATTAATTTCAGTTACTGAAATAGATTACTGAAAGCATAGATCTTATAATTTCAGTGTTTGGTTAAATAAACGTAAGGTAAACAGCTGACTGCAGGAGGTCAGGCTTACCCACATAGTGTCCCGGTTCAAGACCAAATGACTGTAGAGGCTAAATGGATCTGGATATCAAAAGCCTTTCAATTACAGAAATATGCATTTTTACAAATTATGACATTTCCTTGTTCCATGGAGGGAGACAACAGTGTCCAAAAGCTGGGGGGGCCCCCAAGGGATACCACAGTTATAGGGTAGTTAGAAAATTGAGAGCAGTCCCTAGGAGAAGGATTTAGGGGTGTAGGTGGATGAGAAGCTTGATAACTTGTCAGTGTGCACTTGGCAGCTAAGAAAGCTAACTGTATCCTGGGCTGCATCAAAACCCATGTGGCCAGCTGGTCAAAGGAGGTAATTGTCCCCCTCTACTCCACTCAGATGAGACCCCTCTGGAGTACTGCATACAGCTCTGGGGCCCCCATCATAAGAAGAACATGGACCTGTTAGACCAGGTCCAGAGGAGGGCCATAATCAGAGGGCTGGAGCACCTCTTCTATGAAGACACGCTGAGGGAGTTGGGATTGTTCAGTCTCGAGAAGGCTCACTGGAGACCTTCTTATAGCAGACTTTCAGTATCTAAAGGGGGCCTACAAGAGATCTGGAAGGGGACTTTTTAAAAGGGCCTATAGTGATAGGACAAAGGGTAATGGCTTTAAAATGAAAGAGGATAGATTTATATATTAGGAAGAAATTCTTTACTGAGAAGGTGGCAAAACACTGGAACTGGTTGCCCAGAGAAGTTATGGATGCCTCATCCCTGGAAGTAATCAAGGCCAGGCTGGATTGGGCTTTGACCAGCCTGATCTATTGGAAGGTGTCCCCACCCATGCCAGGGAGGTTGGATCTTTAAAGTTGTTTCCAACCCAAACCCTACTCTGAATATCCCTTTATTCATTGGCTCATCTGGCTTTAACAGTGATTAACAGCTTGTTACAGTGAAGTTACTGCTCTATTTTTACAGCTGAGATATTCCTTTAGCTTACAGGGTTAACTAAAGTTCATCCACTTATGCTAATGTTGTTGTCAATTGGGCCCAATTGCTACACACAGCTGCATTTTGGTGTATCAACGCTAGTAATCCATTTAGAAATATTATTTTTTAATGCACCGCAAGAATAAAGCATTGATGTCTTAAAGGAAATAGTTCGTGTAGACTGAATTCATGGGTTCCAAACTGGCTCGATGGCAGCCTGTCTGGTTCTGCCTAACCAGTAACCTCTAACATATTAGCAGTAAATTCTTTAGCTAGCCAACATTGCAAGTTAAAAGAAAAACATGATCCATAAGTCATTTCACGTGAATTTGTCTACTATTTTTCATTCCCAGTGTATTTTTCCCACTGTATATATGACACAGTTTGAGGAAAGAAACTAAATAGTTCAGGTTTGTGATGGTTTCACTGATGGTAGAACAGGCATTGGATCCAGCTCAGAAATATGGAGATCAAAGTAGTAGTTTGCTTAATTAAATATTATGCTGAGGTTTAGAATGTCAATGTATTCTTTAATATGCAATCTTGATTTATTAACCACTATTAAAGCATAAGTGAAATAATTTATATGCTCATGTTATCTTACATTTATAACCAAGTTTGAAAAAATGGAGCATCCATTGGTTTTTCAGTAAGGGAAGGAATTATTTCTGCTGTTTTATTAGCAAATAAATTATTTAGCTATATTTTGCTTTTAAGTGATTTAGAATGCTCTGAGAGTTACAGCGTGATTATGAACTTTGCTTCAGCTCTTGACCAAAAGGTATTTTCAAATGAAGAAGATGGATCTGCAACTTTTTATAATTAGGTGGCCTTTGACCTGAGCTTTGTGGATCAATCAGGGGAGAAATTACTTCATGTAAAAAGTTTAATAATATTAGAAAGTAATTACTGAGGTAATCAGAGCAAACTCTGCACCTCATCAAGAACCATACCTGACCTGCCATCACTCAAATTTAGGACAGGATTTGAAAGCAAGTTTTCCAGAGCCAAACTAGACAGCATAGGAAGTATATGAGACTTATGAGTTAGCATTCAACACCATTTCTGTAATTTTCAGGGTAGGATCTAGCCTCTGTTAGTTTCTTCCACTTGACACCAAAAAGAAATAAGCTCCTTGAGAAGCTGCATCTAAACATTTTTTATAAATTATTAACCTTGATAATAGTTTGTGTCAGGTGAAGCTAAATTTGAGTCTGGAAGTCAGCACATTTCAAAACTGAGTCTTTTCAAAGTCAAAGCCATTTGATACATTTAAACTGATACACCACATACTAAATTTGTTGATATACTAAAAGAAATAGACTCTTAAAAATGAGAACTATATTTAAATAAAGTATATTAGTTTTACGGTATCCACTGCTGCCTTTTTACTCATGCAGAGAATAGTCAGTCCAAAGATTGATGAAACAATGATGCTTCAAGAGAAGGTATTTCTGATCACTACAGTGACATTTGGGAATAGTTTAAAAAGCAACATTTTCCCAGCCCAGACATACTGCAGTACATTTCAAAGAAAAGGATACTTCAGGTGATGGGAAAACCTGAAACAGTGAAAACTGAGTTTCTAGAGGCATTGCTCTGAAAGAACTGCGTGTAGAATTTCATGTGTTAATAATACAAAGTGTTCAAAGAAGGGCTCTGTTAGCATGAAGATCTTAGGCCAGTCTCACAAAGGACTAGTTTATCAAATATAGTTTGCATTTGGAGCAAAGAGACAAAGCAGAGAGAGCCTGTATTAATACTTAAGCGTCTGAGAGCTTTTTGGAGCACGTTGCTAGGGCATGATGATTTCCAGGAACAGGTAAGTGCTGCTTTGCAACAATGATGGCCTCTTTTCACATTTGCGAGTGTAAGGAGTGATATGCAGAACAACTGATTCTTTTGTACACATCCTGGGGAAAGGTAGAAGAGGCTGCAGAAAAGATATAAATTTTTTTTTTATTCATTGTCTCTACTCTCTAAGTTCAAGAGGTGTTGGCTTTTGCCCTTCTGCTAGCACAGACAGATGAATAATTCAGCAAAATGGCAGGTGTGGTAGCACCCTCTCCTGCGGAGCCCAAGAAGCACATGGATGTGTTCAACTTTTCATCCTCAACCAGCCTGTGACTCCAAAATTGTCTAGGTTCCACAGCATATTGGTAATGTTTTCAGACAGGAAGTCAATGAAAAGGGTTTTTTTTTGAAAGGAGTGTACTGGATTTATTTTTCCTCTGACAAGTTCATTGCTTTCGAGCTTATCCAATTTCAGTGGAAAGCTGAAGCCTGTCCCTGTGGATTTCACCATCTGGTAAAGGCTCCACATCAGAGCAGAGCTTGAGGTACTAAAACCCCTGCTTCTCTCACCCAAGCCGGTGATACCAGGTCCATCTCCAGTGCAGCCACGTGCTGGTCCCCAGTGCCTCCCAGGAGCAGCAGCCCTGTTTGCACTGGCATGTCTGTGGAGCTGCTACCAGCAGTTTTGCAGAGGCAAGGAGAACATGGTGTGCTTCCAGCTAAGAGGCTGTGTTGGTGTCATCACCCTTCCTCCAGGAGACAGGTGAGGATGTATAAATGTAGTAGGACACAGCAGCTCTCTGACGGGCAGGGTCAGTCACAAGAATTACCTTGCAGACACTGTAACTACACCAGTGTCAGAGCTTAATAATTTTGCTGGCATTTGATCCTGTTTCCCTTTACAATGGTACCTGATATCAATGCATCAAGAAAGTCTTCAGCTTCTACTGTCTAATAAAGACTGTCTCCTAATCCTCATAATTGTGCATCTGCACTTCTGGAGTGAAATGGTCTATGTTCCATCTGGGTTTTTTCCATAGAGTTCACAAGGATATTGTGCATGTACATGAATCTGTTTGACACAGGAAAGTACTTATATTTTAGCATGATCTTTTATGTTTCACAAATAATTTATTAGTACATACTTGTTAGCAAGTTACACTATCACCAACTAAATGTCCCATATCCTGGGAAGCAGAAACACATCATGTACTGTATCAAAAAAAATTCATATTGCATGGTTACTTGTATTCTTTCTAGTGCGTCTGGAACTCCCTGGCAATTTCGCCATTTATTCTGTGAAATAAAACATGCAAAGCTTTGCATACAAATGTGTGATGTCCAGTTGGCATTAAATTCAAGAAAAGCCCTTTTCACAGCTAACTGATCCCCCAGTGTACAGCAGTACTTACCTTTGTTAATTTCTGAGTCACTTAAAATAGCAACGTTACCTTTTGTACAAAGGTGCTTACATCCTCATCAAACACAATATTGAATGAATCATTGGTTTAGAATGAGTAGTTTTAAGTGAGCTACAGGGTAGAGATTTCATTAGATTAAGTAGCTTTCTGCAAAATGTTTGTGAAAATAAGCCAGGAGAAATAAACAGTTGTGAAAGCTGAAAGGAGAAAATGACCCCTACTAATAAGATAAGATTGCAGCCAGTAATATCTTCTGTTATTTTGGCTAGATGATGAGTTCCTGAATAATTCCCTGCCTTCTCAATACCTTTCTCTTCATTTTTTGTTTTACAAATACTGGGTTATAGTCTCACAGAAGAACCTAAGCCAGTAAGCCAAGCTCCAAGTACAAACAGGTTTAAATGCATCACCTTAGTGGCAGCATTTTTATCAGGCATTACAGGAAACACCCCCCCTCATCATCAGTGGTAAAATTTTAACTGACTGTTTCCAAATGCAGCACCCAGTCCCAAAGTCAGATTGTGGCTAATGCATGCTGCAATGTCAACAATAACAAATTCTTCCCAGGAAAAAATAAAATGACAGGTGTAGCTATTGATGCTTCAAGCACATACTCTGACCTATAGACTCGCAATCTGCTGCACTCAATCCAGCACATACTGTGGCAGCAGAGCTGTGCTGGAATTGTGCTGGAGACAGACTGACAAATGCTATGTATGAACTTTAACTGTCTCCCCCCAAATGTGGGCTTCGTTTGCTTCTTAAGCTGATTGGTGCTGGAAATGAGCATCTCCCTATGCCTTATCAAGAGATGGTTTTCTTTCTAGTGTATAACACTAGAATCTGTAGTGTCCCTACAGTAACACTGTAGGGAATATGTACGTAATGTTGCCTCTTTTCATATGTTACGATATTTAAGCCTTGAGTTAAAAGGCTGCTTCTTGTGAAATGTGTATCCTTCAGTTAATTTTGGCAGCTAGAGTCTTGCTGCATTATAATTGCAAGTAGTATTACCCTTCTGATTATTTCTCCAGACTTTCCTATTTCTGCAAAAGAAGCAATTACAAAGAACCAAAGCGATAATACAGCAAACATAACTTTAATTCTGCTTTCGGTGATTTATCAGTTATTATGTTTTGAATTTCTCTGCAGATCATTGATTCCAGTTTGATTTTGCTCATACATCAATTTTGTCTAATTCTAAGTAAATATAAGTCACAATTTTTACATTATACCCCTCAGAGGACTTTATTTTTTCATTTCAGTAACCATTATTTGAATCATAAAAAAACATATTACAGTATTCATAATGCACTGCTTATGTGACAGTTTTTGAACTTTAATATTCTTTTCTGTAGTATGAGGGCTTAGCAGACTATAAAAGAGACATATTGTTTATAATGTTTCTCCACCATAACAAATGATGCACTTCTAGCATTTATGAAATGGCAGTAGTTTTCTAAATTTGTGATTCTTCTGTGTTCAGCAGTCAAGAACAGTTGTACATCTGCTCAGCACAGACTTTAGGAGACCATGAACTTTAATTGAGGAAAATAATGAGGGTTCAGGGACCACTGATACAGAGTTGGTTGGTAAGGCAGGTGCCCTGCTGCCAGATCAATGGATTATTTTCTCCTTTGTCATAAACAAGAAACAGTTGCGTCTGTGTAGAGATTGCATTCATATTCCAAAGCCAGGCTGCCTTTTTCTGTTCCCTTGTAAACATGCAGTATATTGAATACTTTTGAAACTTACTCTGAAAAACGTAACTTTGCTCCTTCATTAATTGATGTAATGTTGACCTTAACGGTACAATTTAAAGGAACAATTTTAAATGCAGTGAAACTCATTTTACCAAAATTCTAGTGGGCATATTAATTAATAAACTGTACTTTGTGTGCAGAGAAAGGATTCTGGGGTTGTTGGGGCATGTTTACATGTGTATACAAAGGCATATTTGTAATGCAAAAAGCTAGATAAAAATATAGAATAAGAAAGGCAATTATTTGAAGATATTTAGAAGGGAAGAAAAAAAGATGAGAAATACAGCTGAGCACAGTTAAGCCAATCTTTTACAGTCTGACTACCATAATGATAATGTTGTTTCAGAATAGAGTTTATAAAAATTTTACACACCACTGAAGTGGAATTTCCTGATGCTTTAATCAGAAAAAATACAGGCTGCTTTTCCATGTGAGTCAAGCAAGTAATCAGGAGTTTCAGTAAGCATCCCTAATCCTGGGTGTGCTAGTGGCTATCTTTTGCACACCTGTGTAACCCAACAGGGCAAGGTCAGCCAAAAACGGCATGTTCTGACCTCATAGGTATTCATTAGAAAAGCAAACAAAGACCACTGTGCAAGACTGCATGGAATAAGCCCTAATCTCCATTTTAACACGTTATTCAGTCCCACATTAGAACCACAGAATCATAGAAACATTTAGCTTGGAAAAGACCTTTAAGATCATTGAGTTCAACCATTAACCCAGCACTGCCACGTCCACCACTAAACTGTGTCCCTAAGGGCCACATTGACACATCTTTTAAATGCTTCCAGGGATAGTGATTCCCCCACTTCTCTGGGTAGCCTGTTCCAATGCTTGACAACTCTTTCCTCGAAGAAAATTTTCCAAATGTGCAATCTAAATCTCCCCTGGTGCAATTTAAGGCCATTTCCTCTTATCCTACCACTTGTTACTTTCCACCTTGCAACAACCTCCTTTCAGGTAGTTGTAGAGAGCAGTAAGGTCTCCTCTGAGTCTTCTCTTCTCCAGGCTAAACAACCCCAGCTCCCTCAGCCACTTCTCATATGACTTGATCTCTGCCATCTTCATTGCCCTTCTCTGGACTCACTCCAGCACCTCAATGACCTTCTTGGAGTGAGCAGCCTAAAACTAAACCCAGGATTTGAGGTGCAGCCTCACCAGTCCTGAGTACAGGACAATCACTGCCCTAGTCCTGCTGGCCACAGTATTTTTGATACAGGCCAGGATGCCATTGGCCTTCTTGGCCACCTGGGCACAGTGTGGGCGTGTTTGGCCAGATGTGAACCCACACTCGCAAGTCACTTTCCACCAGGCAGCTTTCTAGACACTATTCCCCAAGCCTATAGCATTGCATGGGGATGTTGAGACTCAAGTGTTGAATGAAGGCCTCAGCCCTTTGATCTAGTTGAAGTCCCCCATGAGAACAAGCGCAGGCAATTGTGAGACTTCTCCCCTCTGTTTATAGAATATTTCATCTGTGAGGTGTATAGCAGACTTGCACCATGGTACCTGCCTTGTTGGCTTTCTCACTGATTCTCACCCACAAACACTCAACCATCATTAAGCTCTAGACAACCAAAACACCCCCTAACTTCCAGGACCACCCCACTGCCTCCCTTTCCTTGCCTATCCTTTCTGCAGAGTTTACAGCCATCCAGTTGCATGACTTGTCCCACCATATCACCATGTTTCCATGATGTTGTAGTTTTCCTGCTGCACAGTAGCTTTCAGTTGCTTCTGCTTGTTGCCCGTGCTGTGTACATTGGTGTAAATGCACTTCCCCTTTTTCAGTGGAAGAAGCTCTAATTCCTGCATGATTCTCAGGCACTTCTATGGTTTCTATCGCATTAGTAACGCTTCCATCCTTGGGGAATCTCTGTTCTTGATGCCAAATATTTTCACTGTTGTAGTAAAGTATCTATAAGAAAATCCCAGTTTCTACAAATGTAGATTTTTTTAAACCAAATTATTAATTATGTTATGAAAGTTATCCAGACTATATTCAGATTTAATAAATAAAGGAAATGCATGTTTATCTTCTTAAAAATACAAAATGCCCCACTGTACACCCTTATTTAAGGTATTTTCCATCCCATCTTTCTGTTGCTCTGAATGGCATAGGATAAATTATGTTTTCTGTTCTTGTGTATGAATTTTGCTCCTACATATTCCACTCACTTTTCTCCTCATGCTTTAAAGAAGCAATCTTTGCATATTCCTATCTCTGCACTTACTTTTGGTGTTTGCTTTACAGTCATGCTGACAGGGTGCTCACAGTCATGAACAACATTGCTTTGCAGTGAGTGTGCCAACACGTATATGCTGTATGTAATGGGTGTGAAACAGCATGATTAGCACTGAAGAGTACCTGCATTTGTCACTGTTGCTACAAGGTACTGCTTAATGGGATCAGAATAATTACAGCCTTCATTTTCCACACATGCAGACCTAACACCCTACTTTGATTTTCTATACTCAGATACACTCAAGCTATTCAGTTACTCCAGATTTATTCCAGAGCACTTGAAAACAGAATTTAGTCTGTAATTTTATCTCTGCTGTGATCTAATCCACATATGAAGCAGCAAGTACTTGCACTTATAGAATTTTCATATTAAATGAATTCCATAATAAAAGTCAATTACTCTAAAATGTATACATTAAAACTGATAGAATGCTTGTAATTTATTGATAATTGGGTAATTTGTTTATTACCTTGTCTACCTTGAATTTTTGGAATAAAAAGGCAGTGAATTTTAAAAGAAGAACAATTACGCTAATTTCTTTTTATACAATAATTATAAATCTCAAGACTACCTAGCCTGTGTTTTTTGTAGAATGTTAATAAATTTTGGCCAGTAGTAACTACAGTTATAACAATACAATAAGTATTATTCATATTTAATGTGTTAATTTTGATTTGTTATGTATAATTGCAATCCAAAGAAATAGGTAATGCTTTTAGTGTTGAAGGACGTACTCAAAAAAAAAGAGCTTGTCTGGTGTGCCATGATCTGAAGCTACATGTAAAAACCACCAGATTTGTTAATCTTTAAAGCTGTGCACAGAACATTGATATTTTATCTGCTGTCCTGCATCCTCAGGAAAAAAAAAAAAGAGCTACATGTTTCTGAAGTGTGTCGCTTTTAGTTTGACCACCATGAGCTTCATCTGCACTTGTAAAAGCTGATGTAATAGCTGTTTGTATTTCATACAACCATCTCCCGAGTGAGCCATAGGGGTTAATCTGAAGATTAGTAGCTCAAATCCCAGCATTTCCCGTAGCATAGTTTTCAATTTTAAATTGTATGCTGTTATTGACAGTCTCCTTCCCTTTCACTTCTTGTTAATTTTGATATTTGGAAGAACTGCAGCAGTATCTGAATGCCAGCAAAGGTATGTGCATAGATGTTATGTAAGTGATCCTTGCTGGGTTTATACACATATTTATATTAGCGTGTATTTTCATAAAAGCTTGCTCTAAACATGGTTAGCATTTGTGATCCTTTATATTTTTCCTTTATGTTCAGAATTTCAGAAGATCATCAACATTTTGAACCTTGTAGCATACTGAGCATCTGACTAACTGAACAGGTGTTACTGATGAATGTAGATAATTTATTGTAAAATGGTATTTTCACTTGGAAGTTCAAGGGAAGATTAAAGTTAACAACATGTGTAATTCACAAATATACCTTTCAGAACTGCAAGAAATGAATGCATCTTTGCAGTCCTGGCTCCATGTGAAATTTTCTTCCCATGGCTTGGCCAGAGGGAGACAAGCTAAGTGTGTCTCTGATGCTTCTACTCATCTGAAGTTTTCTCATGGATTAAAATTGTTCTTTCACTAGAAATGGGATCTTCCTGAGGGCTGTATTGGATAATTTTGAAATTAAAACAATAGTATTCTTAAATATACTTACTGGGTAATACAAAAAAACTCTAGTCTTTTATCTGAATTTCAAAGACCACCAGTTTCTATTAGAATTTTCCAAATAGCATTTGTTTTTATCCCCATATCTACTTCTATCTTTGCCTTCTCTATTCCTAATGGCTCTCTAACCTACCAGTAAAGATACAGCAATATCCAAAGACTGGACAGCAAAAACAACTCAAACTGGAAATAAATGAATTTTTTAGACACTGAGGTTAATTAGTCCCTAGAACAGTTTAATTGTGATATATTGTCTGTTGCTTTGTTTCTTTTAATGGAGTCCACATACTTTCTGGAAAGAAAAATGTGACCACAACTTGTGAAGCACAAGCAGTTTCCAGAATAACTGGACAAATTCTAAGATATGCAGCAGGCAGGATGCCAGACTTGATAACAAAAACACTTCCTTCAGGTGTCAAAACCAATGCAAGTGCCCTTCCATTCTTTTGTTACTCTCTTCTCACTTCTGCTGTTATTTGCTCCCATGTTTTCAGTACTTCTTGCCATGCCTTTAGATCTCAGGTGTGAAGGAATCACTTACTGGCATATTAAAAGCAGGTTGGTATTCTCATGGGAGATAATAAAGCATGATTGCACTGTAAGCAGAGACAGCATAAAACTCCTCCTTGCATCCTCACCTGATTCCCAGCATTAGAACCTTATACACTTATGGCACCTCAGATTCCTAAGAGAAGGGAGTAGTTTGCCAGGTTTATCAAAGATACTTGCTGGAGACATTCTCTGAGCTGTTTACCTGTTAAAGGGGATCAATGAATCTCTACATTGTGCACTGGTGTTTTTGTTTGGGTTTTTGTTGTTGTGGCTTCTATTTTATTTTGTTTTATTTTTCTCCTCATAAATGTTAAGATCAGATTCTGGTCTAAGATAATAAGACCCTTCCTTAAGCCAGCAAGGGCCAGGATATGATTTATGACCTGAGTGGTGGAGTAGGCAGCCTCAGGAACATACACAAACCTTCCCTAGGCATGAGATGATGCAGACAGGAGGCTACCAAAGGATGTTATGCCAGTGTGGAAGGCTCTGGCTGGTGCTGCTGAGGAGGAAGGGAGGAGGAAGCTTCCCCTGAGAGTTGTGAGGCAAAGAGCAGGAGTCACAAACTACAACAATTACATTTATCTATTATCAACTATTAATATAGTCAAATGGCGTTTTTTCAGGAAGTTTTTTTCCCAACTAAAAGGAAGTCCAGAAACACTAATTCTTACATTTTCATTCTTGATATATGTCTACACTGCAGTCACTGAAGCTGGTGTATGTGTAAGGGCAGAAAGGTGAAACTCTGCTCTGTTCAGGTTCTGGCTGCTGAGCCTGCCAGGGCTCCTGCTAAAACATGAGTCCCACTTTCTCCAGTACAGTAGTTAAACCATCGGGAAAAAAAAAAAGTCAAAAGATTAGAATGAACACGGGTGTATTTACATCAGTTTAGGTGGTTTTCTGCAATGCAGGTGCATGTTCTGCATGAAACACCACCACTGTAGCGCGGGAATGCAAGCACAAATGAAAAGTCCCATTTTGAGAAGATTTGTCATTTGGCTCACATCCAAATAATAACCCAAATAAATGCCAAATTAAGATGAGACCTAAGAGGGAAAAAATAATCATCCCACAAGGCCTTCTAAAAAATGCACGGGTGCCATTACTGTGCTATGAACTGTGAATGAAGAGGTCTGTCACAACCAGACTTATGAGAAAGCAAAGGTTATTCCACAGATAAGCAGTTAGCATAATGAAGATTTTTTTATTTTAGGACAAATAAAAATCAATATTTATGCTTACATCACTGTATTTTATATAGAGATAGTAAATTCAGCACACTGGATGGGACTAAAAACTTCATTCTGCTGGTTTTTTATTATTATTATTATTCTGTAAGAATTACTGCAGTAGATCAGACAAAAGATCCACATCTTATCCCTAGAAAATGCTTCATCCATCTTCTTAACACCCACATCCCTGAAATTCATATTTTTTTTTTAAAAAAAGAGATAAGTCAGTGGATAAGGGGGATTGATGCCTTATCTGACAAAATGACCAAACCTTGAACAAATGCAGTCTAATTGCTCATTGCTAACTCTGCAAGCTTGACTATAGCCTCCCTCCCCCTCTCCCACACATCTACCTACATTTGAGCAGAAAATGGTAGAATCTCATGAGTCTTTCCTCTTGGGTAATGCAGAGATATCAAGAGAATCTCCTCCTTTGTGCCATTTATTTCCCCTTCCCTAAATCAGTAAAAGTACAATAGAGAAAACACCAGTTATGTTAAGAAGAATCAGAATTTATGTTGCACAACTTAGATTAAAAAAATTAGTAAAAACATTTTATGAACTGTATTTCATGGATTTGAGTAAGGAAAGAGACAAACCAGGAAAAGGTTATCACTGAGATTGTCAGGAATAAAATAAGGTACCTTGTAATTGAAGTATTCATCCATCTTCTTAAGTCTTTATTCCAAAAAGTAGCCTCATGCAAATAGAATAAATCACATTGCAAGCCTTTCAGAAATGCCATTTTCAGGCTCTACCTTCTGATGATTACTGTTCTCTTTTTTCTGTAAAGTTCTATAGAGAATATATTTTAATTAGCTTCCACTTGATACCACTTCATACACACTGCCCAGATTTGACCCAGTGTCTGATCATATAGAATGCATTACAAAAGAACTGGTCATTTGAGTGCTTTAATATAGCTTTGCATTAATGTGAGACATCATTTAGACAAGGCATTAAAAGTGTTATTTTAATGACTGAAGTGTGTAGGGTGGGAAGAAGCTTAATCTTTATAGGAAGAACAATTTCAATTAGCTCTAAAATATTAATTTGTTGGTATAACTATATACTCTAATGTATTTGGCTACAAAAAATCTAATGAATAATACATTGCTAGATCCTGGTCTAATGCCTGTGTTGTAACTAATACTGTCAGTTGAAACAAAGAAAATAATCTTTTAACGTTCATGATTTTGGTTGGGGTGCGTTCGATCTGATTGTTTCTAACAAGACATTTTGTTCAGCATAGTTTGACAAGGTAGCATGAATAGGGAAAACAGCATGTGGCTATTGGGTTATTGAATAGTTTGTAAATAGAAAGTCAACATTTGTTTTCAGAAAGTGCATGTCTTTTTTGTTTACTCAGTGAATTTAAAATACATGATGATTGACAGAAATATGGTATCCACCTGTGGAAAGCATGAAGACTTTATCATAAAATACCAAGGTGTTGTTAATCCCTAATGCTGTGTCTCAGAAGCAGATATATTGTCCTTGTGACTCCTGCTAGTCCATAATTTAATTTCTTAGCCTTATATGCCCCACTTCTTGGCTAGCAATACTCTCTCAAGTACTTTTATAAATAAAAGAGCTTCTCATAAAATCAATGGGAACATCATAGTTAAAATCATTAAATGCTGAGAACACCTTGTTTGCCTTAAGTATATCTAAGGCCTTGGAAACAAGATACAGTTCTGGAATTTCTCTTTTTTCTTAAAAATCATTTCCAATTATTCTTGTGTTGCAGCTTTTTAACTGCACAATACCTGGATAGAGCTTTCTCCCAAGACAGTCAATTCAGAATAACACCTATGCCAGTGTGGGTGATTTGACTGATCAAAAAGCTTAGTTATATGAAGTTCAAAGTAATTTTATTTCATTTCTGTGTCAGAATTGGTCACAGACTGTTTTGGGGAAGAATACTGTGAGCCTGCAACTGGAGGGTTTTTTTGCAATTCATCCCCTGGAAGAAACCAAATGTTCAGATCGTGTAAGTGGTATAGCCGTATTAAAGCCTCTGAGATGACCATCTTGGAGTATCCATCTTGGATATGTTCCCATATCACTCTTAACAGAATACCTTTGCAAAATGTGTAGTGCACACCTACTCCTTCTTTAAGTACTCATGCTCAGAAAAGAGTTCCTTGCTCTTGTTCACAAAATAATGGAGGCACCTGGTGCCCAGACATGGTTATGGGTATTTCATTTACAGAAGGAGATGTGATTTCAGACATACTCTGGTGCCAAGATTTCATGTTGTCTGTTCTCCAGGTCAGCATGCCAGATCAGTCCTCAGATGCACTATTTTTGTTTCTCACTGTCAGAGCAATAAGTTGTTATCTACCTTTCTTAGGTCCCCAAATCACCTGCTAGAATCAACCATCTACAGTGGAGATAGCTAAGGCTCTCCAGACACCACATTTGAATCTCTGAGGCATTTGTTTAGTTTGCTTTATACCATCATTTTTTAGCAAAATTTAAATTTATTTTTCATAACAAAATATGAATTAATGTAATTTCTTTCAATAAATAATCTCAGTTCAGGTAGCCTAATTTCTTAGTTTGCGTACTCTGGGATAAAAATGTTACATTTCTTGGTTTTGAGAGCCTATTGTCTTTTCCTTTCTCTGCAATAAATGTCATAAAGTTAAAGGGAAAAAAATACAACCTAAGAATCTTCTAAAATAAGAGAAACCTATTTGCAGTTTCAGAAACTAGGTAAAAGAATGCTTTTGTAATAGATTTCATGCAGCAGTTGGCATTGGCAGTACTGCAAAAAGAGATGTATTCTGTCGTGCTCTGTTTGATCAAGTGCTAAACCCGTGTGATCAATAGAGAGACAGATGTCGGGTGCAGATGGCGATGCCGTGATACCTGGGGCAGAGTGGGCCTGCCAGAATGACAGAATGGGAACAAGGAAGAGCAGCAATGCAACAGAATGTGACAAATGAAATTAGGGTTTATACTAGTCGATAATTTACAGCTAATAGAAAGTGACAGAATTTTTCAGCATACAGCACATTTACTCTCGTAATACTATAGTCAATGCATTTTTCATGCAAAACAATAGGAGTTGCTATGAAGACTTGGCTCCAGCTATATGTAGTTTGTTACATTGCAACTTGTACAATTGATTTTTAAACAAAGGTAGTAACATCAAATTTCAAGTAAGCACCAGGTATATGAAACAAGACTGTATTTTCAACTTTGAAATGAGTTCATCTGATTCTCTGTGTAGCAGACCTCTAACAAGAAAACGAAGACATTATTACCAGCTTATATGAATATAAAGTAGAGATCCACCAGAGCCACATAAATAAGCATTGAATGGCTATTGTTATTTGGAAACTGCGTTTGTCATCTATTTCATTCTGTTTATTAATTAAAATCATGGAGCAAGCACAATGAGATTTCTTCATTCTCCCTCTCCAAATTCCAATCTAAAATCCATAGTTAATGCACTTGGCAGTTTACTGTGTTCTATTCTATGCTGATATAATTCAGAGTAGAATGATTGGTAGCTTAGGGTTATAACCTTTATGTTAAAGGTTAATATCACATTTATTTCCTTTTCTGGCTTTGCTGAGTCTTGTGAACTGTGTTTGCATGTCTTTATACATGTGTATATATAAAGGAAAATACATGCGCACATACATATAAATATAAATACACATATATGGAATTTTAACATATTCAAAATTAATCACACACTCTTCCATTACACTTCCCAAGTTTCACCTGATGCCAACTGTAATAAAAACAGGGCTTCCATTGTATAAAAACCAAAGGTTTTAAAAGCTGTATTTATGACTGAAAATTTAATTTAGTGATCTTTTATTGTGCAATTGAACTTTTTCTATTTATTGGACAAAATTAATCGATATTTTATATATTACATACCTTGTTATAGTAAAAGAGCAGTTAGGATCTATTCTGCAGACTTCATTTTCATCACTTCTGAGTGATGGGCCTTCCTTTAACAGCCTGTGATGTGGCATTCAGCAAGACAAAATCTGAATCAAAACAGAAAAAAGAATCCCTCTTGCTCATCTTTTCCTGCTGCTCAGATATAATTTTCACACTTAAAGGTAAATATCTCTTAATGCTGATGTCATTTGATTTTTAGGGTAAAATCTGAACTTAGTTTGGACACAGTGAACACAGAAAATCACCATTATGAACACCAATGCCTTTCCTTCAGGCCTCTGACAATCTACTCAGCTATCTATCACACTCATTTCTATGGTGTGTTAGTTCCAGTGGACAGTCATTTTGACTTGATGTCATGATATTCACACCTAGGTGAGAGAAGACCTTTTGATGTAGTTTTTCTTCCCGAAGCTGTACAGCTGTCAGTCTTTGTTATGGTTACATAGAGCATAGTTTAAAATTCATTAGCCATTCCTTGAATAATGATTTGTTTGACAAATAAAACGTTTTAGGCTGTCGATATGTATGGTTTTTAGCAAAACAGTGCATTTTCCCATTCTTTGATGTGCTTTTTGGCAACATGAATTTCTTGCTTTTCCCATGCCTATAGACTATGTATCTTTTTTATTCTCCTTAGGAATTTGATTATTTGCAAAAGTGGTTTGTGCACCAATAAATTCTGTCTTTCCTTGCAAATTCAGAGCCTCAAATAGATAAATTTAGTCAGAAAAGGAACTCCTATTCTTCTTCATCCTATTTTTCCTACACTAGATATGGTATGTACAGTTGGAATTTTACAGGTATGACAAGGAAGGGTAAATAGCTATGTTCAGTATTTGTAATACTTGCTCCAGGTGACAGATACAGAAAATGCATCATTCAGTTTTTATACTTTGATTGATTGTTTCTATGAAACAAGTTTTAGGGAGTATGCCAGAAACTCACTGTTATTACTAATTCAGAGTACTAGTGAAAACTGGGGTAAAAGACTTAACTCCTAAACATTTAATATAAACACCTATACTTGCTTCAGATTCATCTAATACACTAAGCCTGAATTTTGTAAACTTGAATTACCATCATGTTCAGCAAATCAGATGGTCAAGTCCATAGTGAAAACAGAAGAGTTAAGATCCAGAGAGCCTTGGAAAGAAAAACAAAGAAAATAAGCTATTAACCTTGAAACTGAAGTATCTTACCAAGGATGGTGTCATGCTTAAAAGAGAACATAATTTTATTGGTAATATATTCTTTCCCTTTCCAAAGTTGTAGCCAAGCAAAACAGAAGAGACAGCAGGTCTTCTCCTCTGAGCACTGGCACGGTGGTATCATCTTGGAAAGCCAAGCTGGGAGAAGAACAATCATCTGTGATATTGAGAGTGGCATGTTTCAGGTGCTATTAATCCACAAGCATGTGCCCCAGCTGCTACACTGGCTGAAAGGGGCTCACCTGTTGAAAAAGATTGTCTATCCAGTAAGTTGAGGAGCCGAAAAAGAATGAGCAGATGTATCAGCAGGAGCTGGCACCAGATTAAGAAACAAATTAGGACCAGAGGTTTCTTACGACTCTGTTGGCTACAGGTTCACGCCTATAGAAGGGCTGACACTTCATGCAGTCAAAAGCATTCTCAGAGACTTATTTTGATTCACACAGAAAATCTGCTGGTAGACTAGCAGGTTGTTCAAATGGAAATTGTGTGAAGAATTTTTTGTGGAAAACTTCAGTGAGCAAAATAGTATCAAATGCTCATTCTCCAGTCTTTTATGACTACCTAGAAATTTGCTGATTATTTTCAAGTAGCTTCTCAAGTACAGAAAATGCATGTTAGGTATGTGGTTAACTGAACAAAGTTCTTAGTATGTCTGAAGCTGTATATATCATAGATGACTAATATTACAAATTATGTGTATGCTTATATTATTTCATCAGTAATATGATCATATTGCTTAATGCATACCCACATTATCCCAGGTGTGACATGCCTGTGTCCCTTTGTATACTGTAAAAACCAGGAGTACCAAACAGCTCTATTTCAGTGACACTATACAGTTTATCTGAGCCCCAAAGGCAAACATTCAATTGTATGAGACTCAATTTCTAATTTAAACTCATCTAAAGATTTTTTCTGCAGATCACAAAAGCATATACAGTTTTTAGAACAAGACAGAGGCTGCCAGTTTGCCATATAATACACCCAGATCTTGAGTGCTGTGTGCAGCTCTGATCACAGCTGAGGAAGGACAACTGGAGTGATCAAGGAAGCAGCTATCTTATGACAATAGGCAAAAAATCTGAGACTTTTCCATTTGGTGAAGAGAAAGCTGAGGGGGAAATTTGATACAGGCTTACAAAATCTTGAAGCTGATGGATAAAGTGAATGAAGAACTGTTATTCCTCAAATCCTGCAGTGCTACAGGAAACTGGGAGAAGAACAATTTAAAACAGATTATCACGGCAGTGAGTTAACTCTGTGAACTTTATGCCACAGGAGCCTGTGAAAGCAGAAAGTATCAGCACGTTCAGAGAGAGACTGGACAAATTCATGGGCAACAGATCTGTAAAGGATACTAAGAGGATGTACCTGCAAACGTTCATAATCCATGTGCATGCTTGGGAACTCTTAGGGGAATGAACTGCAGAAGGAGGCCAAATTCTCATATTTTTACTAAATAACATTGCCTGTTGCCACTCTGGAGAAAGAGTCTGAACTAGACAGACCACCTACTGTTCCATTAGGGTATTTTTTATGTTTCTAAAGATGATGCAGTAGCACAAAGACTATAAAGAGAAGTCATTTTCCTATGGGCAGTATCAGACAGCAGGAGTGCTTCTGAGTTGTGGTTTTCACCAGAACCATTAGTAAAGGAGACCCTTCAAAGACATTTGTAAGGAAGGATAATAAGCAAGATCATGTTTAATTCTTAAAAGTATTTATTCTTAAAAATAACAGTATCACTCCAGATTTTAAAAGGCATAAAGGCAATTTTCATCTGTCATTTGACCTTCAAATTAGGCTATTTAACGTGATTAGGCTGTGATTGTAAATGAGGAAGATGTATGTTTCCTTCAGCAAGCACAGAACACCAAACACTAATGCTGCAGTGTGAAGACAGGCATCCCTTCAGGGTGGACAGAGATCAAAAAGCTAACCAAAGGTTCTAATTATCATTGATATCAATACAATATTCCTAACAGTTGGGTTGCTAGCCAGACCATCTTTCTGCAGAAGACTGATCACTGCCATATTCTAGAGTCTTTCCTTTGTCACTTGCATTTTGATGGCACCTATATCATGTTAAAACTGGCATATCTCCTTCTTAGCAGGCACAATTCCACCTAACAGATGGCCATGATGATAGACATGCCAAAGAACCAGTATGTGTATCAAGTTTGATTATTAGGGATGAAATTCCTATCCAAGAACGTTTGAGTGGCATTCTGTACTGATTGTCTCAACCTATTGGTATGGCTTGGAACAAATGCTGTTTCACTAAAGTCAAGGGATGTGTTAACTACAAAATAGGGACATGAGGACTATGTAATTTAAGGTCTTAGTAAAATGGAAGTAGAGGCCATTGCTTCTGGATCACTCACTCCACTCTAGCAAGAATCAGTTACAAAGCAAATCATTAACTTCTACTGGCTATCTAATGACACAATTTAGTGTTTCTTGTTTATTTTCTAGTAAATAGTTGTTCTTTTTCAAATGACATTGTAGCTGGCCAGCATGGAACTTACTGCACCACAGACAGTGCAAAAATCTGCTGAAAGCAGAGCTGAATCAGTAGAAAGTTGGAACACTATGCAAAGGTTTATGAAAGCTGAATTGCCCATCTCCTAACAGAGACTCCTGTTGTCACTGGGTATGTTGTGCTGTACCTCTTTTTTACCATAGTGCAAAACTGTCACATATTTCATAATGAATAGCTCATTTTAAAATAGCAGACACTGTAATGACAGCAGAAATATTTTAGCTGGTTTAAACCAAAATTAGTATGTTGTGAGAAAATTATATTACCAAGGTCCCCACTCTTAATTGTGCCAGAGGCAAATATGAATCATGGGTGTCGAAAAAGGCATCTAATATTCACATGTTTTCCCTCTGAAAGAAATCACTGTGTACATAAACAAAATCCTACAACGTGAAACATTGTTAAACTAGAATTTCTGTTAAACATATCTACTTGTATTTAGTCACATTGTACTTCTTTTTTAATTGGTGATCAGTAAGATTTTTGATTTTTTTTCTTTGATGCATAATTTTACCAAATTAGTGCTGAGACATCAGCAATGATTTCTTTCCTGTTTATTTTTTTGTACTTGTGATTTGCATTTTAAAGATGGCAAGAAGGGTATTGAAGGCTCCAACTAGGTGGATTTCACAGAGTTTGCAAAGTGGGAGTTGTCATTAATTTTCCATTTGAAATCAAAACGTAATCTTGCCTAGAGATGTCCATCCATTATTTACATTGGTTTATCATGGTATAGCAATACCAGACATTTATTTGACTGGTCTAGTGGAGAATTAAATGCAGCTTTTTTGATGAGGCAATAGTAATTATGATTTAACCTTTCTTATTCAATGTCATCAATGCACTTGGCAGTGCTTTGTGGATGCCTTAAGCTATAAATTACACTTGTGGAGTCTATGTGGTATGTTGATTGAGCTTAGCAGATTGTTCGCCTAAGTTTTCATTCTGTGGCAGGTTTATAAAGGCACCAGATAGCCCAACCATTATTGTCCTGTTCAAGCTAGTGCTCCAGACCCATGATCTGTGACTGTGGAACACATTTAATTGTCACTTGCAAATTGTGTAAAAACTGTTGAGAAAAATGGCTCAAAAATCTTTTTTTCTAATTATTATGAACACAAGACTTTCAGAATACTTTAGAATTAAGATAGGTTCAGGGGGATATTATTTCTTTTGAGTTTTTCTTCCTCAGAATAACTTTTTTTTTATTGATTAGTAATAAGGACATAGCTCAATAAGAGGACTGAAGTAAGTTAGAGATTGGGTTACTTTTGCACTGAAAGATTGAAATAGAACTTCATGACTCTACCCAGTGCCTTTTGCAGAAAGAAATAAAAGCTGCAAGAGTAAAGGTTCCCATTGCTACTTTTGGCACCATTTTTCTCTAAGGGATCTGAGAGGGATCTCAGAACACACCAATGTGCATGAAGGGCCTGTTCACTGCACACAGGTGGCCCACTCTGCTGGCTGGCACTGCCCACTTTCAGGGCTGCCCATTGTCCTGTGGGAATATCTCACTAGAGAGGAGTTTGCATCCCTAATTGTCTCTTGGCTTGGCTAAGATTTGTCTTTTTTAGAGGCATTTTTGGGTTGGCTTGTTTTGGTTTTTTTCAGAAAAGCCTAGTTTTACAGCATGTCTATTTCTTTTAAGTATTTTCTTCAGTGATAAGCTCTGTAATGCTCAATGGTTAAATGTAGGTGCACTGATTTCATTGCAACATCCAGAGAAACCAATGCTGAGGCTGAGCAAGAGAGATCCTATTCCATTTTCCAGCACCAAATCTTAAACAGCGAAATACAGCTTGAGAAATAATATTAGGTATTATGTTGCAGATTTTTTAAAAAGTACTGCTCTGTCACAAAGTTTGCAGAATGGTTGTGGATGACGGATTTTTTTTTCAATATTTAATTTTCAAATACAAGATCAGTTAAATAGAAGCTAGGTCAGTCAGATAATTTATCTGATAAGCAATGTTCCTCGTGTAATGGTAATTCTTTAAGACCAATACTCTTAGTCAGGCATCATTTTTCATCTATTTGAAGTGTTATACTTAGAAATGCCACTGATAGATAAGTATTCAGTATCTGTACACATTTCTAAGATCAACATATCCACTTTCCATGTCTTACAAAGTTAATTTTGTGCTCTGTGTCTTCCTTGTCAAATTACAATTTACATTTTGATTCACCATAAAATTTAGTTCAAACTTTTCCTACTATTTCATTCTAGAGATCCGGCTGCTTTTATTTAACAGATTGTCCTTTGATCTCAAGGAGACAATTGCTGTTTTACTCCTTTAATGAAGCTTGTATTATTATAGGCAAAATGAATATTAGACCAAATGGTAGTAGAAATCCCAGAGGGAAACATGCTTCTCTGTCTGGATCTTGGAAAAGCAGAATAATTCGTTTTACTCAGTGATTATATTCAATAAACCCACAGTCTCTGTTCTTATTTACTTTTTTTTTTTTTTTTTTTTTTGCTACTATGGGACAGTATTTCTGTTTATTAGATTCAAGGTACTAGTCACAATTCCTTTGTCACAAGTGACATGTTGGTCAGTTCTTAAGTGTTACTGAGAAAAGATAATCTGTTAAAGGAGGTAGGAGTTAAAAATGACACTTTATTTATACTTTTAAGTAGCTAATGGCCATTTCTTACATGTCCTTTCAACAGACAGCAGTTTGGTTCATGTTTTCGTGCCTTTTAGCCCCTTATTTCCTAGAAACTAGGAGGGATCAGAGTTGAAAGTGACATTTCATAGAGGAAACAGCAGGGGATGGACACACATGGAGAATAGAAAGGAACAGAAGATAAAGGTACTTAAAGTTAAAAATTAGTTACACATTTGAGAAAGGAGGGGTGGGAAGAATGCACGTAGCATGAATTTTAGCAGCACACATGCAGCCTGATTTACCTAACATCATACAGCAGTAAATGGACACAAACCATCAGATTTTTCAACAGCTTTGAAAATTTTTTTGTTCTCTCCATTGTTTTTCCACCTATGCTAACTGCTTTAGACACAGACTCAACTTGGGGAGCAGCATCATTGGTCAAGCCACACTGCTGGGGTGAAGGTTTAATTCAGAAGTATCTTTGGGCATTACATCATTCTGTAGAAAAATGCATACGCTGCAACCGAGGGCACATTGTAAGGACATTCTAAGGTCTGTTACTGTTTGCTGCTAGATGTCATCACAGGAAAAAAAGAGGCTGCTCAGAAAGAGGGCATAGTTTGACTAGAGCAGTGGCAATTATCTCAAAAAAATCAAAAATCAATTCGATGCCCAGAAAGATACTGGTACTTAGGCAGATGTGCAAACGTGAGGAGCTTCACCTATCTGATTTCTGACCCCATTCTACATCTGAATCCTGAAGCAACACAAAAGATGGGGAAAGTGGAACTCCTTAATCAGCACTAAGGCATAGAAAAAATAATAATAACTATTGCTTTTAAAATTATCTTTAAGCAAAAAACTGAACTGTCTCAGAATATGCAAAACTTCCCAAAGTTCAATCTTTCTTAAAGAGAATTGCTAACCCTGGGAATCAAATGTGGCCATAAGTAATGATAATGTGGCCCACACAAACTATTTATCTTCTGGGTACAATGTGGAATTCTTTCTAATACAGGTAAAATAACTTGCAAATATTTGGCGCCTGTGAGCAGAAAAGATAAATATTTTGTCAATTTTTAATGCAAGGTATACTTTTATTTTTGGCAGGTTAAAGAAAGAATTTGATTTCTTTTGCCACTGCATTTCTTGTAAAGTTATGTTAGAGAGCAAATAGGAGCTATGAACAAAGATTTGAAGTGATGAGCTGTCCCATGGCTGTTTACAAGTCAGGATTTCATTTTACATAGAGTTCTCTATAGCGACTTTTTAAAATTTAAATTAGAAACATGGCCAGCAATGCATGCAAAATGTTCATTCTTTGTAGTAAACTACAAAAATATTGCTTTTATGCAATGAGAATGCTATTGTAGAATTTTAAAAGGCACAGAAATAAAAGACTCCGGATTGGAGTGATTTAAACAAACTCACTAGGATATAGTAGATGATTAAAATACAATCTATAATTACATTACACTGGTATCAGGTAAGGATAAAAGCCTATAAATACACTGGGGTCAGGGTAAGCATAAAAAATGAAACAGTTATTTGAATAATCTGAGATCAAGTTGCAGTAATTAAAAATGAATGTATTATTCAAATGAAGGAATTAGGTTACAACACTTCTCATATGAAAATATTATTGTGACAGACTGAAATAAGTTGGAAGCTATTTTGATAAAAAATTGGGGCAAGAAATATAATGATTTACATTGGGGAAAAAGTAGACAATTTATGCGGATGAGAGTATTTGCAACTCCTTCTTCAAATCCCTCATCAAAACTCCTGTCTTTCAGCTAGCCTTCGAGAATTATCCACCACCCCTACCCTCTTCCTGGACATTGCTCTTTCATATACACAGATCAATCCATTAAAAATTAAAAGTGCTGTAGCTAAGGACTCTACATGCACTCACAAAGGAATTAATGGGATCTGCACCCACTAGCAGCATATTGCTTAATCTACCCCACACATTGCTGTTTATCCATTTTCATTGCCATTACCCAGGTCATTTCTGCCATTTGTCTCCTGTTCTTTCTTTGTCATCTCCTGTCAGTATGGAGGCCAAAGTCTACACACAGGACTGACACAAAACGGTGTTATATATGTAAATAGTTGATGGCTACTTGGAGATTAAGCACTTGTTATTATAAATAAACATTTTTGAAATCTGACCTTTCCATGGCAAACTCCTTGGGGCAGGAACCTGCCTGGAGGTGTCTTGAATACATAAACTGAGGTTATTTAATTATTAATAATAATTAATAATTAAAGAATCAGAAAGCAACTTGGTGGTTTTTTTCAGGTAATAGCTTTCATATTCCTTATATTAATTAACTTTTACAAATGGGCTTTGAGAGCCCTCTCTGAGCAGCTCTTTGCCATTGCCTGTAGCAGAAGGGTAGAGAGCTGCTCTGCAGGTGCACGTGTGCCCATCAGTGGATCCATTTGAAATTCCCCCAGATAAGTAAATGATTGCACATCAGAAGTCAGAGCAAGATTAGGAATAGCTTTCTTCATTTTTGCCCAGTGACTGCTGTCTGAAATTCTCCTCAAACCTTTCTAGCATCTGCAAAAGTCTCTTCAGATCATTTAGCTCACTTAAAATATGCCCAGCTATGCCCTCTTAAATCCTCACTTGATCCTTTTATCATCACATAGTGTATTTAAGCCTCTCATTCTTACCTGTTAAATCCTTCATACTTCTCTTTTCTAGTCTCTTTTGTCTTCCCTTAAAAATGCTGTGTTTGCATTCCCCAAAAAGTGGTTGTTTGTCCATTTTATATATTTTTCTCCTGCAATGACTTATATACCTCTCAGTAGGTTGTTCATGCTAGAACTTGCTTCTGGTATTGCCAACTCTTTTCTTTTAATTCCTACTCAAATATATTATCTTGGCACACTTCCATTTCCATAGAACTGGATGTATCTATTAGATATAGATTAGATATCTGAGTAACATTTAAAAGGCATTCAATTACACATAGGAAATTTCAGGTCAAGAAGCTGAATAGTCTTGAATGACCTGTCAAAACCAGCTAAATGAACCTCTTTTCTTAAAAAAAGTTACAACTACAGCTTGCTATTGCCATTTCTCCAGCATTATTCACTCTTCACCTGTCTGTGCAGTTAATTCAGCTAATAATACCATGCACAGGTAAATGAGCAGTGAGATAAAATGTTAATTCAGATTCAGAGAGATGACTTGTGTAGAACTATGCTGAATTGACAACTGAAGGATGCGAGGCACGGTATCTCATACACCGTTTGTAAGTCTCTGGAAGTGCCATTTAATGTACCTGGACCAGCTGCAGTGTACCTGTGCAACAATGTCTTCAACTTTAAAAATAACCATCTGTTTAGCTGAATATCATCCCACCAGACTGATCACAGTGAAGACTTGAGAGAATTCTTGTAATGACCAGTAAGTCAGATAGGTGCACGTGTATACATGTGCTACAGTGTATGTGTTACCTGACTGGAATATAGATTAACAACAATCAGTTAATATTTTATCAGCTTGTATTTAATGAAAACTGAGAATGTCGAGTAGAGTACAGGGCTGAAAGCAGAGGGGAAAGAAAATGAGAAAAGAGAATTAAACAGTAAGAAGTTACCAACTGAGAACCCCCTAGCTAAAAAGACTTAAACATAGAATAAGAAGCTACACTCAGAGGCATTTTATATTGTTATGTCAAGCAGCATTTCCGAGGACTGGAGAAATAGGTCTAAACTGTCTCTTCTACACATGGGCAATATTTTCCATTATGAAGATAGACACTAAATCCTGTTTCCACTTCCAAGGCATAAAGAGCATTGATTTTTCCGGTGTCTTAATAAAGAAATATGAGGACACATTTTTTGAGATAGGATAGTATAGGATCATCTTCTCTGGACCAAGAAGGCACATATTAAGGGAGAGAGTAATGGAACATTTTAGTGATTCTGAGTTGTAGATGCAGATGGTTGTTCACGTGAGTGCTAACTTTCAGCAGAACAAAAAGATATGAGACAGTGAAGCATCTCCAGCAGGTTGTGGATACTGTGAGGTTCACTGCTTGTAAACTGGCTAGCATTCAAGAGACTGTGTTTTGGTCTCAGTCATACATAGGTTAGGCAATGATGAACTGCGTTTTTCTGTGGTGCCAGATTGCATTCCGTTCCCATACCCCAGAGAGATTCCAAGTTGTTCATTATACTTTGTCCTGGTTAAAAAGGAAGAGAGGTAGTAGATGGCATTTAGTGTCCAATAGGACTGGTCAGAGAAGTGCAGAGATGAGTTCATCAGTAGGGGGGTGGAGGGGTGATCATGAGAACAGCCTTATCAGCAGGGTAGATTTCCAAGCAGACTGGCAGGTTTGATAGGTAATTGCTGCTAGTTCTTCCATTCTGTTTGTAAAAATCTTCTATTCCCAGGAGCATCCCAAACACTTAATAGAACTTTTCTTTAATCTCTGTGACCCCTTTACTTAGAATAGCCTCATACCATTCCCCTTCAGATTTTGTGCAGTTCTCAGAAGGGGCCAGCCAGGATGCAGGGATTCATGCCAGCACTATGGGGCTAGCAGAATTTCACCTTGGTGTGTAATCCCTGCTCCTCCAAGAGCCAGATAGTTCTAGGATCACTGCATGCTTGACATCAAATTTCTTCATTACTCTCATGAGACAGAGATAAGTGTTCAAAGGTTTCTGCAAACTTTTAACATCACAATTCCCACATGTCTCCATGGGAGTCACGCACCCTGGAATGCTGGTTTTGCTCAGCAACAGAAATATTATGAAGGGGCTGATGTTGGATAATTTCCAGCCCTGGCTGCATCTTTCCACTCTCCAAGTTTTGCAGGGGAATGATATAAGCAGAAATAAGCACCTGCCTCTTATAGGCAGGGGCAGGGAAAGGTCACTTGGTGCTGCCTTTGCCATCTGGCTCAAGGAGCACTCTGGCAGCGGATTTGGGGTGCCAGGAGGGGGTGACACACTCGAATACTGGCATGTCACAGCTTGGGTCCGCCTAAAAATTGGACCTTCTTGAGGGCTTCATCATCTACCACAGCCTGCCCAGCGGCAGTGGTGGCAACAACCGCCTTCATGCGAATGCCCCATCACAGCCTGGATTCCTTGTCCTCGAAGTTCTGGAGGAAGCGGAGCAGTGCTGGGAGCCGGGGCTGAGGGGCGCAGGGTAATGCCCCCTTCGGCTTTTTCGCTATCTCCGGAGCAGAGAGGGATGCTGTCCGGGAGAAGGGAAATAGTCCCTAAACGCATCCTTAAGTGAGCAGACAACATTGTGAACGACATTGCTCGCTTTTCCGCGTCGATCCGAGGGTTTCTTTAACTCC
>NW_008675759.1:0-765 GCF_000695815.1 Acanthisitta chloris
ATACAGAGGATTCCCTATCCTCTCTCCACCTAGCTGAATGCAGTGACCTAAGGGATAGAGGGCAATGGTGACAAGTTCCTGCCCAGGATGTGAAGGGAAAGCTTCCTACCCTGGTACAGCCCTCAGATTATTATCCATTATTGATTTTTCAGGTAGGCAGCAATGAAGCTGCAACAAGAAGTCCATGGGCAATCAAGAGAGATTTCAGGGCCTTGGGACGACTGGTTAAGGGATCAGGAGCACAAGTAGTGTTCTCCTCTATCCTTCCTGTCACAAGGAATGATAAAGGATGAAACGGGAAGAGCCAGCAGATCAATACCTGGCACCAAGCGTGGTGTCACTGGCAGAATTTTGGATTTCTTGATCATGGGTCAGTCTACACAACACCAGGCCTGCTGGGTACACCTGTCTCAAAGGGAGAAAAGGATCTTTGCACAGGAGTTAGCAGGGTTCATTGAGAGCTTTAAACTACATTTGAAGGAGGAAAGGGATAAAACCAGGCTCACTACAGATAAGCTGGGGAGAGAGGGAGGCACGTGACTGAGGGACATTGTGCTAGTGAGGTCCTCCAATCTGTCATCTCAGTGAAGGTAGGGAATGGAGAGCCACGTGATAGCAAAGATGCAGGGATTATTCATATGTCACGCAAGTGCCTGAGAACGGTCACATGGGAATTAGGGCTTCTCCCTCTAAAAAGATGGTGGGATCGATAGCTCAACTGAAGTGCACCAATGCATGCAGCATGGACAGCAAACAGGAGGAGCA
>NW_008675760.1:0-1994 GCF_000695815.1 Acanthisitta chloris
CTCCAGGAAAAGGGAAAAAAAAATTTAAAACGAAGAAAGAAAGAAAATCCACTTTATGTTTTTCCAGCCGCCTGCCCTCTCCCTTGCCTTGGCACAGCTGAGAGCAGGGAGCGGGGACAGTCCCACTGCGGCTCCCCCGTGGGTCAGGAGCTGGGTGGGTGATTCCTGGGTTTTTGGGAGCAGATGAAAGGCCCTGGGCAGAGAGCAATGCCGGGGTGTGGAGTGTGGGGCAGGGGTGGATCTGGCAGTGCAGGATGCCCAGGGGACGGGCAGTGCCACTTTGGCATCCCTGCGTCTGGCCGTGCCGCCACGGCACTTGTGAGGATGGGGATGGACCAAACTTCAGAGGGAATTGTCATCCTCTGAGCCACTCTGGTTGTTGGACCATGCAGAGGTGGCACTGGGGCCCAGATGACAGGGTGGATGGGTCCAGGCTTCAGGCCTGACACAAGCCACATCATTCCTGCCACTCTCTAGGTCAGCCAGGTGTTCAGCAGCCTCTCCCCAGGGATGGGAGGGGACAACTCAGCGCTCTGCTCACTCCATGGGGATCAGAGCCAGTCCCTGCGAGGGAGCATAAAGTCCTCCACCTCTGGAAGTCTGCTGTGTCTGTGAGGCACCCTGGCACTGCATCTGCTGCGGGCACTGCAGTCCCACAGCACTGTGGGCACCAATCCCACGGCACAACTCCCACTGTGGGCACCAGTCCCATGGCACGACTCCCACTGTGGGCACCAGTCCCACAGCATTGCTCCCACCCTGGGTACCAGTTCCATGGCACTACTCCCACCGTGGGCACTCCCAGCCCCACAGGTCCCTGTGAGAGAGAGACAGCAGCTGGACAGGTCATGGTGTGTGGCACAGGTAGGCAGGATAGGGACCATATGTCACACCTACATAGGATCTGGACCGTATAATACAGGTACTCAGGATGGGGACCATATGACACAGCTATAGCACAGGGACAATATGGCAAATTGACACAGAATGGGATCCATATGCACAGTTGCACAGCATAGGACAAGGTCTATATGGCAGAGTGACACCGGACAGGGGCCATACAGGCAGAATCATGTATGACAGGGACTATATAGCTCCATTATTTAGGACAGGGATTGTATGGCACAGCTACGTCAGCTAGGGACTGTATAGCACAGTCAGGACAAGGACTGCATCACACCCTACATGGGACAGGGACCACGTGCTATAGCTGTGTAGGATGGAGACTGTACAGCACAGCTATGTAGGATGGGGATCATATAGCTCAGCAAAATAGGACAGGGACCAGAGGGACAGACACTCAGGATGGGCACCATACGGCACAGCTATAGGACTCAGTGCATATAGCACAGCTGTCTAGGATGGAGACTATAGGGGACAAATACAAAGGACATGGAATATATAGCGCAGCTACGTAGGACAGAGATGACATTGCACAGCTGTGTGGGATGGGGACATGGTATAGGGACTATACATCACAGACAGGGAGGACAAGGCCTCTGTGGCACAGGGACACAGGACACAGGACATATGGCACAGCTATAGGATGAGGACTGCACGGCACAGCTACAGAAGACATAGACCTTATTGAACATCTACGGAGGACAGGGACCACATGGCACTGCCATAGGAGAGGGATTGTATGGCACAGCTGCAGAGGACACAGACCTTATCCCTGACACAGGTCAGGTCAGGGACTGCATTGCACACATATACACAGGTCAGGTCAGGGACTGCATTGCACTGCTGTAGGACATGGACTGAGCTGCACAGCTACACAGGACACAGGACTTAGTGTACATCTCTGAGCATGAGGACCATATGGCACAGCTACGGGGGACATGGCCCACATGGCACAGCCTCACTGGGCAGGGTTATGACTTAAGAGAGTGGGTGTTGAGCCACCCCAGCAGACCCACAAGCACAGACCCCCATGGTGGCCAGGAGGGACCGACCCAGCCAGGACACCCAGTGCTGTTGGCCCCAGCCTCTCC
>NW_008675761.1:0-27615 GCF_000695815.1 Acanthisitta chloris
GATCTTTAGGGTCCCTTCCAGCCCAAAGCATTCCATGAGTCTATGCCTCTAATTGGTAGAGGCAGCAGTGGAACAGGAGGCTTGTCCAAACCCTGAGGGGTCCCCATCTCTGCAAGTGTTCCAGGCCAGGTTGGACAGGGCTTGGAGCAACCTGGGCCAATGGAAGGTGTCCCTCCCCATGGCAGGAGGTGGAACAAGACGATCTTTAAGGTCCCTTCCAACCCAAACTACTCTATCATTACATGATTCTAGGAGACCCTGCTGCCTCTTCGTTATTCCTGGTGGATTGCCCCAACTCAGGAACAACCAGAACTGATTCTGCATGAGTTAAGCAGGGTAGATGTGTATATCAACTGTGGACACCACCATCCTTCCTGTGCTCTCACAACTCTGAGTCAAAGAAACTGCCTGTGTCTTTTTAAGGACCTTTAACTACTCCCAAGGATGACATCATTTGGATACTATTGTGCTGCACGCTGATTTCCTAGAGTAAGGAGAGATTCGTTTCTTCCCCATCCACACCAAAGAGCACTAACCCAGAACACTTCCACTGACCTTCCACTGCCTGTTAACAGTTGTGTTTTATAAGAATCAGCACGAGGTTTCCCCCCTGCAATTACAGTTCACAAAATAAGCAATTCTGTTATGAGCTAAAAATACCCAGCAGGGAGTACAACAGGGTAAAGGTAAACACTTGAACTTTCTAGAGGTAGACTTGCTTTCTTGCCAGTTTATTTATGCAGGACTCAGGAACTGGCATTGCTACAAAAATCCAGCGCTCAAACACACTCAGCTTCATACACTTCAAAAACCTCAAGCCTTGATGTGTTACTTTCTTTGTCCTCTACAGCTCATAAGCAGAAAAAAAGCAGCAAAATGCAGCTCCAGACCTCAGAAAACCTGCCTTAAACTCAAAGTAAATATCTTTAGCTAATAGTAAATGCCCTTATTTTGTAAACTACTCCACAAGCACAACATAGACTATTTAACCTTTATAAAATTGTCATCCAAATTTAGAGGACTGAGCACAACAAAAAATGGAAAGGCTTGGGAAGTTTTTGAGAAGCCAAAGCTCTCTGTAATGCTTAAATAGCTAAAGATGAGTTGAAATTCAGTCTTACTGTAATGACATCATTTCCACAGTGCAATCAGAGTACTTGAGGGATGAGGGAAGGAAGAAAAGCCTCTCTGCATCACCTATGCAAGCCACTGGGATTTTAAGTTGCTGCAGCAGCTCTCCAGGGGTGTGAGGGAGCAGAGCAATCCCCGGTGCTGTGCATGCCAGCAGCAGATGACACAGACCTGCTGGATCATTAAAGAGCCATTGTCCTCAGCCTAGAGGCTTTCATCGGCTGATTTCCTCTCCAAAACACCACCCCAGTGCTTCACACCTCCGCCCCCGGGATGAAGAGTTCACTGTTTGGGGGGTGTTTGTCACTGCATTAGTCAAACAGAAAAAGGCTGTTTACCTTCAGAGGGTTCCTGTCCTTCCCAGGTGAACATCTATCACTCCCCAGGCCTCCCTCCTCCCCCAGAGGAGAAGAAAGGGAGGCTTTATCCTGCAGCTTTGGTTTCGGTTTGGCTCAGACAGATTTCTTCCAAAGCAAACACTCCTGCAACGTCACCAGGGCTATATATAGCCAGAGGAGAGGAGGGAGGAACACAGCTCTGCTGGAGGGATTCGGTTACACCAGGAAAGATGTAATTAGGGGAGAATATCAGGCAGAAATAAAGCCTTTATGTCTCTAAAGCTCCATGCACAACTCAGACACTAAAGCCAGGCTGAATGGTCCAACAGAAATACTGCATCCATCCAAAAATAGGGAGGTTCTCCCATATTCCAGGCTTTTGCCAGGAGATGTGCTATTTCTGCTGCCAGCCTGCAGCTCACACACATTCCTGCATGGCCAACTAAACTGCAGGAAAGCCTCCCTCACCCACACACCCAGAGCTGGACACACAGATAGGGAAGGGTCTGCAAACTGTTAGCCCAGAGAGGCTGTGTCTGCCCCATCCCTGAAAGTGTTCCAGGCCAGGTTAGATGGCATGGGGTGGAACGAGATGAGCTTTAAGGTGCCTTCCAACCCAAACTGTTCTGCAATTCCACTTCTGGCAACCTGCACCCCTGGATGCCTCTTCAAGTGCCCTCGCACCACTGCAGTCACTACAGGGAATAAGCAGGAGGTCTGCCTGCACTTGCACTGTGAGCCCTGAGACAAGGTGGGATAAATCTTACACCTGGATGAGCATCTAGGTGCACAAGTTCTTTAAGAAGACCAGGATAGGTGCTTGGGGAACTTTCACCGCCTTGCTATCTGCTGGAGGGACAACATGGCATGGCAGAAGCAAAGATGATTCTGGAGTGCACTGATGATGTTTTCCTAACACAGATGATCCAGGAGCCAACAAGGAGAGGTTCTCTGCTGGACCTCATCCTTACAGACAAGCAAGAGCTGGTCAGAGGACTGCTGGCAGCAGGCTGAGGGAGGTGACCCTTCCCCTCTACTCGGCACTGGTGAGGCCACACCTGAAGTGTTGGGACCAGTTCTGTGCTCCTCAGTGGAGAAGAGACATGGAAATAATGGAGAGAGTTTGGCAAATGGTCCTGTGCAACCAGCTCTAGGTGACTCTGCTTGATGAGGGTCAGCAGGACAAGATGACCTTCCAGAGGTCCACACCAACCTCACCCAGCTGTGATTCCAGGATCATTTTGACAGTTCATTTTGCCCCCCAGAGACCATTTATGATACACACAAGTATTCAGCAGCAGCACCTCAGTCCTGTCTGAGGTACTGCCCATGGCACAACCCATATCGTCCCAGTGTTGACAGATCACACACAGCTCACAGGAAACAACCAGCACATGCTGTATGTCACTCCTGATGTTAAGATTCAGTTTCCAGCTCTTGCCAGTTCCCCTTTGCTAGGATTTGGCTCAAATTCTGTTTTCTCAATGCAACACAGGGGTCAGACACTGGGAACATTAACAGACTAGTCAGGAGTGTTTCATCACACTGTAATATTCCTTCTCCCTTGAGTTTTGCCTCCCTTTTGCCTTGGGTTTTTTCTCCTAAACATCACCTATAGGATGAATGCTTTAAAGACACCCTCAGCTCCACAAATGCTCTGTATTACCTCTAAAATGGTACCTCTAAAGCCACACATGGATATCCTCTAGTTTTACTAGATAAAATCTTCATTACCTTGTCAGATACCTACTTCTTGCTCCTGTAAAACAACAGAAATGCTAAAGTTTTTCATTTTAAAGACAAAAGGTAAATTAAAGTTGTAATTTCTTTAAGTCTCCAACATTCCCTGTCCCACAGCTGGAAGTGTCTGGCAAAGAGAGGCTAGTGGGGATCATCAATAACGGAAAGGAATACAAAATTGATCTTCTTGATTCTATTAAGACTTCACCCTAAAAACAAGGAACAGGGAAGTCTCCATGTGGAATTCAGGTTCTTGAACAAAAGCTCAAGATAAAAAATGACCTACCCAACTGTTAGTGCATTTGTCTTGCCTACTTCTCAGTTTGGGACGCCTCCTCTTCCTTTTCCTCTTTCTGTAAACAGTGAGCACACTGGGGCTGAGCAGGGAGGAGAGCACAGCTGAGATGTGCCACGACAGCTGGCACAGCTGTGGCCAGAGCACTTGTGATCTCTTCACCCAGCAAAAACAGACACCACTACAATTTTAAACTGACTCCCTGCAAATGTTTGTTCTCAGATCATGTTAAAGGGCTGAAATGGAGCTCAGAGATCATCCAGTCCCAATCCCCTGCCCTGGGCAGGGACACCTCCCACCAGAACAGGTTGCTCAAGGCTTTAGCCAACCTGGCTTTGAACACTGCACAGCCTCCCTGGGCAACCTGTGCCAGTGTCTCACCACCCTCACAGCAAAAACTTCTGCCTAATATCTAATTTAAATTTTCCTCTTTCAATTTCTCCCCATTGCTCTTTGTCCTGTCCCTGCAGTTCCTAACCAAGAGTCTCCCTGCAGCTTCCCAGGAGCCCCTTCAGATATTGGAAGGTTGAGAACCCACCTGGAGTACTGTGTACAGATAGATCTGGTGTCCTCGACATAAGAAAGACAGAGCAAGTCCAGAGGAGACCATGAAGCTGACAAGGGGTCCAGAGCACCTTCCCTATGAAGACAGACTGAGAGACCTGGGGCTGTTCAGCCTGGAGAAGAGGTTATGGAAGCCAGAAAGGGACTCTGCACCAGGAGGTGTAGTGACAGAACAAGGGAAAATGGCTTCAAACTAACAGAGGGGAAATGTAGGTTAGATATACAGAAGAAATTGCTCCCTGTGAGGGTGATGAGGCACTGGCACATGTTGCCCAGAGAAGCTGCAGTTGCTTCATACCTGAAGTGTTCAGGGCCAGGTTGGATGGGGCTTGGAGCAACCTGGGTTAGTGGAAGGTGTGCCTGCCCATGGCAGAGGGGTTGGAAAGAGATTGATCTTTAAAGTCCTTCCAACCCAAACCACTCTGTGATTCCATGAACAGGTGCACAAATAGGCATCACTGAAACCAGAGGAGTTCCCTGTACTGATCTCCTGGCCTGCACAGGGCTCAGATTCTCAGCTCACCTACAGTTTTGTCCTTAAAAATCCTGCAGCTACGAACGTGAGGATGACACCAGCATCTCCCAACATCAAAGCAGCTCATCCTAGAGGGAATAAGAAGTTGCTTTACACTTGCAGCACTCTCAGCACACAACAAACCCCATTTACATAGTGCTTTTCTCTTGGGTCACATAAGCTCCTGTTTGATACTGATTTAAACCCAATAAAGCAGAACCAACCAAACAGAAATAACTACAGAATCCTCTCAGGACTTGCAGAGGAAAAGAGGAGCTGCTAATTACAGCCTAACTCAGCTCCTCACTGCCACAAAAGCATTAGCAACTCTTTGTAATGCACATTGGCTTCATTACATGGAGGCTTTGGTTCTCAGCAAAGCAGCTGGGGTGGCAGCACCCTGTGCTGGGCTAGGGTAGAGTTGGCTTTCTTCCCAGTGGCTACTATGGGGCTGTGCTTTGGGTTTGTGCTGAGCACAGGGTTGATGATAATGCAGAGATGCTTCTGTTATTGCTGAGCAGTTACACAAAGTCAAGGCCTTTGCTGCTTCTTGTACTGTCACACTGGTGAGGAAGTTGTGGGTGCAGGGGACATTGGGAGAGACAAAGCTGGGACAGGTGACCCAAACAGACCAAAGGGATATTCCACATCGTATCATATCATGCTCAGTATTTTAAGTGGGAGGAAGAAGGAGGAAGGGGAAGATGTTTGGAGTGATGGGGTTTGTCTTTCCAAGTGACTGTTATTTGTGATGGGGCTCTGCTCTCCTCAAGCTGCTGAATACCTCTTGGTTTGCTTGTGTGCGTGGCCTTTGCTTTCTCTATTAAACTGTCTTGGTCTCAACCCATGAGTTTCTGGCTTTATCCTTCTGATTCACTCCCTCAAATCACTGGTGGGGAGTGGCCAAGTGGCTGTCTGGGACTTGGTGACCACTGGGGTTAAACCACAACAACCCCCAAAATCCATCTCCCCCGGGAAATTGTGAAAGCTTGTTGTTCTCCACAACAAAACAAACTCCTAATCAATTAATCTGCTGTTTAATCTCACCACCAGCATAGAAACATGGAATCATGAAGGTTGGAGGAGACCTCTAAGATCATCAAGTCCAACCATTAAACTGTCACTGCATAACCCCTAAATCCTAAATCATATCCTTCAGCGTCAGATCCAGATGCCTCTTAAACACTTCCAGGGATGGTGACTCCCACACAAGGAAACTACCCAATTTGGGCTGTGGGCACCAGGGAGCAGCCTCAGAGAGGGATTGCTATTTATATGGAACACAGCCACAAGCTGCTTTAATAAGCAGCAGCATATTTTCTTGCCTCGAGGCTTGTAACACTGAGCCTCTACACTTGTGTTTCATCTTCTTGATATTCCTGGCACTCAGATTATTCCTAAGGAGCAGCATGCAGCAGGTTTCAGGGCTATCTCCTGATTAAAGCAGGCATTTGGGGCCAGCCAGGAAGGTTTGTACATTCTACCCTGATGTAATAGAGTGGCTCTGCTCTAAGAGTCACATTCAAGCTGTAAAATGCCAGCAGACTGCATCTGGCACTCAGACACAGCAGCTGCTCTGCACAACAAACAGGGAAACAGGGGTACTGGATGTCCAGCACAGTACTCGTTTGCTAGATCTACCCAAAGGAGCCTGTGGTGATGCTAGCAAAATAAAAAACATTTTAACTAGTATGTCAAGGGGTTGGAATGGACCTTAGAGATGATCCAGTGCCAGCCCCCTGCCCTGGGCAGGGACACCTCCCACCAGAACAGGTTGCTCAAGGCTTTAGCCAACCTGGCTTTGAACACTGCCAGGGTTGGGACAGTCACAGCCTCCCTGGGCAACCTGTGCCAGTGTCTCACTACCCTCACAGGGATATTTTCCAAATATCTAACCTAAATTTCCCTCCTTTCAATTTCTCCCCATTGCCCCTTGTCCTGTCCCTGCTGTTCCTAACCAAGAGCCCCTCTCCTGGGGGGGGGGGGGGGCGCCGAGTCTGGATATTAGAGAAATAAAAACAAAACCACAGCACACACACACATGTAATGAGAGGTTATATACAGAAACAGTCCAGAGGGAGCCAGGACTCCATCCTGCCCCAAAGAAGCAGATCTGGAGCCTGGTGTCACACCTGAGGCAGCTGCAACCTGTCCCCAGTTGCATTTTCTGAGTGGTCCTGACTCAAAAACTGAAAACTGATGCACAGGGAACATCTTTGTACCAATGCTGAGTGCACAAATATTGATCAACAATAAACCAACAGCGCACAGGCAGATTATCCATTACAGACTCACCCAACAGGAATCTCAACAGAGTTGTGGATCTTTCATTTAGGGACAGAAGTAATGGTGTTCCTTCCTTAAATACACCATGTAACTACACTGTGGCTAAGACAGACACAGCAGCTCTTTCTCCTGGGTAAGAAAGGCTACAATACTCAGTGATCAGTGATGTTACAAACCCAAGAATATTTGGGCAGAAAAGACCTATGTTATTCATGAAATGTTTGCAATATTCACCATAAGCCTCTAAGTCACAGCACTGCTTAGTTGCTATTACTTATTAATACAGAGGAAGATCATATTTGCTACAGCATTAAGGAAAATTTAGAGCTTCCACATTCATAAATAAATCAAACAGGAATAACCTCAGTTTACCTACAGCATCCCAAAATGGAGCTCAGCTTTTCAGGACTAAATGAAAATGACTGTAGAAAATTCCTTCCTAAATGTTTATTATTCTAATTTTAACCTCTGGGCATTTTTAGGGCCAATTAAAAAAACCCCAGAAACAAAACCCACGAGAGCAAATAATCCACACAGGGATTGTCTCCTGTCTGTGCTAGTTCCCGACTCATTCTGAGATTCAGGGGTGGTTTTATTTTGTTTTTAAATCATTGGTTAACTTCTTGTACTGGAAGCATTAAATTACCCTGCAATGTTGGACCAGACTGTGCAGAAAAGGAAACCTCTCAAAAGGGAAGGGATATGGATTCCCACAGGAAACAACACCTTCCAATATAAATATTCACCAGTATCCACAGTGAGGAGCATAAACCTCTTTTATCATTGCCTTTCCATGGTGAAGGACACAAGGAACACAGGAATATCTCATGCCAATATACTTTTCTAAGCTCTTCTCCAGGTTCATCCAGGCTCCATCAGTCTCTGCAGAGCTGTTTCATCCATCCAAACTCACCAGAAGGGTTCAAAACACTTCTCCAAGCCTTAATTGCATCTTCATGCATCCAAATCAGATACATTATTGTGGTTCCCTAGTTTTCCTACCCCCGGGCATCCTGTGCCCGTGTCTCAGCACCCTCACAGCCATTCCCCCTTGTCCTGTCACTCCAGACCCTTGTCAGTAGTCTTTTTCCACCTTTCTTTCAGGCTCCTTCAGGCACTGGAAGGCCACAATTAGGTCACCCCAAAGCTTCTCTTCTCCAGGCTGAACAATCCCAACCCTCGAAGCCTTTCCTCCCAGTACAGCTGCTCCAGACCTTTAATCACCTTGGTGCCTCCTCTGGCCTCACTCCAACAGGTCCATGTCCTTGCTGGGTTCAGAGGTTGCTAACCCACCTGCCTCTGAGCATATGCATCATTTCTGCCCTCTGAGGCAAACTTGCTCTTATTTGTTCTAATAATCTTGAGCTGTGGACTTTAAACTCCTCACCTTTCCTTTGAGGTTTGCTTTTGTATCCAACATAGTCACTATCTAACAATATTTACATTCCAGCAGCTTGACACATCCTACTGGTATTACACTGCTTTTAATTCCTCAGCACACTGCAATCTCAGACCTTTTCCCTCAGCACTATTCCTGTCACAAAGGTCTGGCTTGTTTGGGAAGAACTCCTGAACCCTCTCAGCTTCCAACTAGCATTTGCCATGTCAACACTACGATCCAGACATGGAACTGTTGGAGCAAGTCCAGATGAGGCAATGAAGTTGATACGAGGATTGGTGCACCTTCCCTACAAGGACAGACTGAGGGAGTTGGGTCTGTTCAGCCTGGAGAAGAGAAGGCTGTATGGAGACCTCAGAGCACCCGACAGGATCTGAAGGGGCTTCAGGGAAGCTGCAGAGGGACTCTTGGTTAGAAAATGCAGTCACAAGACAAGGGACAATGGGGAGAAATTGAAAGAGGGAAATTTAGATGAGATATTAGGAAGAAGTTCTTTCCTGTGAGGGTAGTGAGACACTGGCACAGGTTGCTCAGGGAGGCTGTGGCTGCCCCAACACTGGCAGTGTTCTAAGCCAGGTTTGCTAAAGCCTTGAGCAACCTGTTCTGGTGGGAGGTGTCCCTGCCCAGGGCAGGGCTTGGGACTAGATATCTCTAAGGCCCATTCCAAGCCCTAAAATTCTATGATTCTATGATTCAAATGAAATACCAGAAACCACACAGACATTTTTTTGGTACTGACTGAGCTACAAATCTACCCCAATAGGATGTACTGAAGGAATGCTTACTGTCATCTTTTTTGTTCAAAGTCTTTGGTAAACGCAGAAGTTAGCTGAGATGTGCTCAGGGAGACACACAAATGCCTTCTCAAAAAATAAGTAAATTCAGCACACACAGTGTCACCCTCAGAAACGTACAGCATGGAATCACAGAATGGTTTGGGTTGGAAGGGACCTTAAACATCACCTCATTTCTACTTCCCTGTTATTGGAACTAAAAGACAGACCAAAGGCTTTCTCTAAGCAATTTATGCTTAAGTCATCATAGAATCACCAAGGCTGGAAGAGACCTCTAAGATCATCGAGTCCAACCATTAATCTGTCACTGCTGGAACCCCTAAAGCACATCCTCCAGCACCAGATCCAGATGCCTCTGCAACCCCTCCAAGGATGGTGACTCCACCACCTCCCTGGGCAATATTCCAGTGCCTGGACACCCTAACAGTGACAAAAAGAGGGCAAGGGCTTCTCCTATTCAATTCATGCTTAAATCAACATAAACTACGCAGAAAATGCAGGGAAAAAAATCAAGTATGACTTAACAGACTCCTGCTGATTCCTACTGCAAACAGGCTGTTTTTTCCATGCAATTACAAAGAGGGATTTTTTTCCAGCAGCACTTTGAGCCGCCACAAACAGGCTATTGTTTGGATTTACCCATGCAGCAGCACTCCTGATGCAAACCCACAGCTCACAGCAGCACAACACACTGAATGGAACTGAAACCAAACACCCCTGACACAGTAAGAACAGAGATTTGTACTAAATACCTGTTTGGAGCAAACTGAGATCCATCCCCTGCTTTGACACGGCCAGAGGAGCACATCAGAGAAGTCCTGCAGTGCTTCCCAACATCCAGGTGCCCATGTGGATGTTGTTATGAGGTGGCAGCTCAGCAGCTTGTTCACCGCCAACATCACACAGTTCAGCTGCCCTAAATCCAGAAAGCCCCAAATTGCTCAAGACTCCATCCCTGTGCCTCCCCCAGCAGGGAAACACCTCGGGTTTGTCTTCTCTCATTCAAAAAGTGATTCAAAAATCAGTTGGACACACCAAAATGAGTCATTTCTGTCCACTGCTACTCTGAAAACTGCTCTAGCCCTCGGTGGAGGGAACTGAAATGCTGTGAGCTCACTTGTAGCTGTGGCAACAGCAAATGTGAATCCTGCCAAGCTGCAAAACTTCAGCACAGTCTCCTCCAGTACAAGGGAACCACATGTGAGCAAAACCACTGTGTTTTTTAACTTCCTCAAGGATAGACTGGGCTTCTGAAAGCTGTTCCCTAAAGCAACTGGCAGTGCAAAGTTAACCCAGACATACATCACTTTAGCTGTGCTTCTGTGCACATAGAAACAGCCCCAGAAGAGTTTGGAAACAGGATGGAGGAGGTTCAGTGTCTCTCACATGCAACTGCAAGGGCTCTACTCACTGTTTACACCTGCTGAGTAGCACTATTTGCAGCCTTGAGGTTCAGGCTTACAAAATCATACCGTAACACACAGTATTAACTATAATATTATAAATAAAGTTATAATAAGACAATACAGCTTTTGTGGATATATAATATCCACAATACAATAAAGTTCCAGCAGATATATAGGCTCAGAAAAGGGGAAGCACTGGCACAGGTTGCCCAGAGAAGCTGTGGATGCCTCAAGGCCAGGCTGGGACATTCATTCCAGAGAGGCTGTGGTTGGCCCATCCCTGGAAGTGTTCCAGACCAGGTTGGATGGGGCTTGGAGCAACCTGGGCTAGTGGAAGATGTCCCTGCCCATGGCAGGGGGTTGGAACTATATGGGCTTTAAGGTCCTTCCCAAACCAAACCAGCCTGTAATTCTATGATTAAATGACCCAACTTCCACAAAATAATCAGAATTCTAAAGAATATAATATATCTGAACGCCAAACCATGAGCTTTTAAGATAGTCATGAGATAGGTAAGTCAGGTATTTCTAATGAAGATGCAGGCAGGCAGTAACTGGATATAACATCAGAGGTTAAAAACAGCTGATGGGAGGTGGTGAAGAGAGGGAGGAAAAACAAAGAAAGTCTCCCCTGACAAGTTTCCAGCAGCAAAGCCTGTGTGAACTCAAGACCTGAACTGCAAACTGAGCTTTGCTGAGAGTTTTAGCTCTGCTTGCAGGGGATCTACTTGTGGTTTGCAAAAACTCCTCAAGACAAGCTTCAATATCCTGAATGGCAAAGGGTGTAACCCCAGTGATGCTTCCTGGGTGGGGAACTGCAAGCTCTCTGGCTTTGCTGGGGGTGTTGGGTTTGCTTTGGAGTGGGAGTTGTTTGCTTGGGCTTTCTTGTGCTGTTTGCTTCTCATTTAAAGGGTGATTTGGGTTACCAAGGGCAAATAATGTTCAAGACTGAAAACACTTCAACCTGACCTTCACCTACTTCTGAGCAAAGCAAGTCCAATCCTACAAGCAGGTTATTCTGTCTGGTAGCAAAGCAAACTGAACTAAAAAGGAAGGGAAGGGAGAGAGTTACCATGGGATACCAAGATGCGTCACTTCTTTTGGCTCTTGTGGTGCCACGTGACATCTCAGCTGGGAGTGAAGAACTCAGCAGATGGGATAGGGAAAAAAATGTATAAAGGTCTCTAGATTATAGCAAAGTTTAGGCTTTAAAATTTCCTGCTTATGGCTCCAGAAATAGAGGCAACAATATTTATCTATAAACCAAACTGTCTATAAATCTATTGCCACTGTGCAGTAAACACTCACTTTCCCTTCCAACAGTTGTCATCATCTACACTCTTCAGTTCCTCACAGTAAATTTAGTGCAAGCACACCCAGAAATCCTGTCCTTGCTGTCTCCAGGAAGAACCATCCCTGGCCTTTCAGAGCAGGCAAAGCAGGTCAGTAGTTTCCACCTCACTCATAAATCCAGGAGCAGGCACTTGACACCAATAGACATGAGCAGTCAGAGCTCAAGAGAGATCACCAGAGGGATAAATCACTCGGAATTTACTCTCCAAGTTCTCACACAGGTCACCAAACCCACACCTTGGGGTGAAGCCACTGAACCAAGACTGTCTTTTCATTTCCAAGGTCTCACTGCTGAGCAGCTCTGTGTGCACAGCAGGAGTGACCCCACACGTTCCCACCCCACTCAGGCCAGGATAAATCCTTAAACACCTCGTGCTCTGAGTCTTTCATCTCTGCACAGAGTAGTTCAATGTTTGAGGTTTCTTTCCCTCCTTTCAGAGCTGCCAGTTTCTTCCCAGCATATCAAACCAGCTCTGATTCAAATGACATTATTCCATCTCCATCCTCCTCCACCTCTCAAAGCCTCCTAACACCCACATGGTGCTGAACATCACAATCTCCAGGGAAATTGAGTCCTTTCATGTGCCAGCCAAGCCAACCATCTCTCTGTAGTAAAATGTGACATATAGAGTAAGAAACCTTCACCGTCCACGAGTAGAGGTGCAATCCCAGAGCTTTAGCTCTACCCAAATGCCACATCATGCTGAAAATGGAGTGTGCAGGAAAGTGCTGGAGCCCATCTGTCTCCAGCTCCTCATGGTAACCTGATCATTACCCCAGGCACTAGCTGGCACACTGCCACTCCAGCCTACCCAGCCATGAGCAGGCTCCCGTCAACTCCAGACTGCAAAGCTTGGGTAAAGGAACACAGACCATCAGCCAAACAACTCCTGCTGTCATCTGCTCTGGAACACCTCCTTTATCACCTGAATCATTGGCTATTGTGCATCTGTTTGCCATTACCTACCAAAAAGGTAGAAGCAGGTTGAATGAGGTGATTCTTCCCCTCTGCTCTGCTCTGGTGAGACTCACCTGCAGTATAGCACAGAGTTCTGGTGCCCCCAATATCAGGAGGACACGGAATGGTTGGAGCCAGGCCAGAGGCAGTCACAAAGCTGATCAGAGGACTGGAGCACCTTCCCTACAAGGACACACACAGAGTTGGGACTTTTCAGCCTGGAGGTTGTATAGAGACCTCAGAGCAACCTGCCAGGATCTGAAGGGGCTCCAGGGAAGCTGCAGAGAGACTCTGTGTTAGGAACTGCAGTGACAGGACAAGGAGTAATGGGGTGAAATTTGGATTAGCTATAAGGAATAAGTTTTCCCTGTGAGGGTGGTGAGACACTGGCACAGGGTGCCCAGGGAGGCTGTGGCTGCCCCAACCCTGGCAGACTTCAAATCCAGGTTGGCTAAAGCCTTGAGCAACCTGTTCTGGTGGGAGGTGTCCCTGCCCAGGGCAGGGGGTTGGCACTGGATGACTTCTAAGCTCCATTCCAACCCCTTAGCATACTCTGGTACTATGAAAAATACAAATGCAGAAGCCAAAAAATCCTGCATTTCACTAGCTACGCCAGGTCGTAACCCCTGAGTTAGCTCACATCCACACAACATGGTGTGAAAATTATTACCTGCTTACAAAGCACTTTTTTTGCCAAAGAAAAATATTACCAAAATAAAATTGCCCTTGCTATAAGCCTGTTGCTTCCTTGTTTTTTTGCATAAGAAAGGCCTGGGCATGGCAATTCTCTCTGGAGGATGCAAAGCTCACACTTTGCATAACATTCCTCTTCTCACGTCCTCCCCTCACAATCATTTCTTCTCCAAAGAGTCAAAGATTATTTACTTCCTTGTATACAACAGCTGCTTTGATCACCCTCATCATCCTTTACTGAACCTTTTTCTTCTTGAAGAATTCAAGACATGGAGAATCATGCAGATAAATATTTTCATGAATTTTTTTTTACAGTAGCTTGTTGCATTCCCTCCTCCTTCACTAGTCACATTTATTTACCTCTTGGACTTTGCAGCTATTTTCAATGTAAGTATCTTCAAATTCAGTAAAAAGCCTCCCAAGAACAGAACAAAACCCCAAACTAAGAATGTTTTGCATCCTCCCAGTGTTGCAGGAACAAGTACTAGACTTCAGAGCCAGGAAAGAGTCTGGAAGGTGCAGTAACCTCTCAAAACAGCTGGTTCTAACCCTTCTCTTCACCCAGAGTAACAGACAAGGCATTAACCTTCATGCATCCTTCACACATCTCAAGCTACTTGTGCTTTGTAAAATATCAAAGAAAGACATACATATACACTCTTTGGTCACCTGTAGTTATTATTTCCTGCTGCAGCGCTACCAAAATGACCTTTACCGAGGCACACAGAAAATAACCTGCTTTTTCATTAGTAACCAATTGCTGCTTTACAGCTTCAGTGACCTTGTACCAAGCACCTGATTCCTCAGCTGACCTATGCTCCACACACGCTGCTTTCCTCTCTTCAGGTAAAAACAGTACCCCAACACTTCGCAGGCATTAACGGTCACAAGGGCAGAGCTGTATCCTGAAACTCCTTCCAGGACAACATTTCCCTGTTTTCAGCACCTCAGACTCCTCCCAGCACAGGATAACAACACAGGTTTGCTTTAAAGTGTCCATTTTCACTCCACCTCAAGTTACCACAGGCTGAAGATAAGAATTCTCCAGATAAAACCAAAGAATCAGTGCAGAAACACTGAAAAAAAAAATCTGGTTTTTGTTGTTATTTTCCCTGCAAACAATGTGATTATAAAAGCCCAGAGGAAGAGCTTCATATTTAACATGACTTTTGCAGGGATGGAGCATCTTGCACAAGCAAGAAGTGCAAGGACACAGACAGAACTTTGCTGGTTTATGAAGTTCACTTCAAGCAATGATCTGCCAAGTCTTTAGACTTTCCTCTTGGGAGGATGTGGGGGAAAAATAAAGCTGTTCCTTGGGGCAGTTTGACAGATATGCCTACTGCACAAGGTTGGATGCCAGTTGTGACATTACTTGTGACAGTAAATGGACTTTCACTCAAGTGAGCACTCCACCTGGAGAAGAAGGAGAATCAACAGGTCCAGAAGAGATTGTTTTTGGATATTCCACCTGGATTTTCAGGTTTCAAAGGAGTATTCACTTGTAAAATTCAAACTTACACCTATGTGGGCTCGAGGACTTCTTGCTGGAGGCCACTCATTAGGCACTGAGGTTGTTAGATGTTCTGTTCCCTTCTTTTTCCAGGAAGTCTCTCCTCTCCAGACCAGTTTCCATCCAGTTTTCACATTGTACAGGAACACCCTCCTGCCCCACTCCTGGACAGGGACTGGCATAGAATCCTCAAATGGTTTGGGTTGGGAAGGATCTCAAAGCTCATCTCATTCCACCCCCTGCCCAGGTTGCTCCAAGCCCCATTCACCCTGGCCCTGAACACCCCCAGTGGTCCATTCTAATCCCAACTGTTCTGGGATTCTGTGAAATAGGTTCTCTCCACAGGTTGGACAGATATGCAGAGCAGAACCACCTGAAATTCAACAAGGGTAAGTGCAGGTCCTGCCCCAGGAGAGGAAGAACCCCAAGCATCAGGACAGGTTGGGCACTGACCTGCTGCAGAGCAGCTCTGTGGAGAAGGACCTGGGGGTCCTGGGAGACAACAAGCTGTCCGTGGGTAAACAGTGTGCCCTGGTGGCTAAGAAGACCAATGGAATCCTGGGATGCATTGGGAAGAGCATTGCCAGCAGGTCAGGGAGGTGATCCTGACTCTCTGGTCAGCCCTGGTAAGGCCACACCTGGAGTACTGTGTCCAGGTCTGGCTTCCTCAGGGCCAGAGGGACGTGATGCTCCTGGAGCAGATCCAGAGGAGGGCAAGGAAGATGCTGAAGGGACTGGAGCACCTCCCTGATGAGGAAAGGCTGAGGGAGTTGGAGCTGTTCAGCCTCGAGAAGAGATGACCGAGAGGGACCTCATTGATGTATTCAAGTACATGAACAGGAGGTGCCAAGAGGATGGATCAGACTCCGATCAGTGCTGGAAACCAGTAAAACTGAGTAACAGCAAAAACTGATGCCCAGGAAGTTTCACCTGAACATGAGGAAGAACTTCTTTCCTGTGCATTCACTGAGCACTGAACAGATTGCCCAGAGAGGCTGTGGATTCTCCCTCAGTGGAGGCATTCCAGAACCATCTGGACACAATCCTGAGCCATGTGCTCTGGGCTGGCCCTGCTTGAGCAGGGAGGTGGGACCAGATGCCCCATTGTGGTCCCTTCCAACCTGACTGAAATACAAAGAACCATTACCTGCTGTTGCTCCCTTGCCTTTTGGGCAGGCAATTCTGTGTGCAGACAGGAGTGTGAGTTGTGAAACTGAGGAAGGCACATGTTCCCTCTACATACAGAAGTTAGCTCACCTGCACACCAGCTGCTTCAGCTTTGTAAATAAGAACTAAAATACTGTCTTATATAGAATTTGTAAAGCTAAATGCTATAGAATGTACCCAAGTAAAGGGCACAATATTTTGCTGGTGATGTTTCCAAGCTAGTACGGGTTTATGGACAGATTTAAGGTGTGTTTTGGCTTCAACAGACCTTCATAGTCCTTAGAGGTCCTGAGCAGAGAGCTCATGTGTTGGCTTTGAGCAAGTTGACATCCAACACAGCCTTGATCTGAATATTATTGGAGTACAAGAAAAATCATTTAGGGAAATAGCAGCTATAACAGAGCCTTATCTCCTTTGCAAACAGCTTTTCAACTGCCAGGCACAGCTATGATTAAGGAGCTGGAGATGAGAAGAGAATTCCTTGTAACTGCTGACAGGTAAGTTTATTTGAGCTCCAGCACAAGCATTTAAAGATGAAAGAGCACAACAAGGCTGATGAAAGACAACTGACAACTTGAGGAATACACACTGGTTTTCAAATCATTGCTGTGATGTACAGTAATGTCTGTGATCAGAGTGTTCACTAGGAATTACATCAGCCATTTAGCAGCAGGTTTACCTGATGGACTGTCTGGGGACTTCAAACACATCAGCCAAACCTGCACAACTGCAGACAGTGCCTTTGCATCCTTGGGATTCAGCTGCCTTCTGCAGAACCTTCACAAAAGACTCAAACACAGCGGGGGAAAACCACAGCAAAACATTAAGAGAAAGAGCAAGTTGAGCGCTGCACCTGATTTCAGGCAAGTCACATGTTGGCTGTGCTGTTACCTCTACCTCTGTCTTGCCCACAGTGCTCCATTTCACACCTGCTGTTGGCTTCATTTAACTGCTTTTCATGCAAGATCATTACTTCTGGAGCAGACAGAGCGTGAGGAACCAGTACTATGGCAGATCACTTAAACTGTCAGACACAGACCACCAACATCTTTGCCAGAGACAGACACAAGTAGCTGCATCAGCTAATGATGGGCCGCAGACAAAGGAGTGTGGCAGCAGGTGAGGGAAGGGATTCTCTCCCTCTACTCTGCTCTGGGGAGACCCACCTGGAGTATAGCACAGAGTTCTGGCGCCCCCAACAACAGAAGGACGTTGGAGCAAGTCCAGAGGAGACCACAACGCTGATCAGAGGATTGGAGCATCTTCCCTACAAGGACAGGCTGAGAGAGTTGGGGCTGATCAGCCTGGAGAGGAGAAGGTTGTGTGGAGACCTCAGAGCAACCTGCCAGGATCTGAAGGGGCTCCAGGGAAGCTGCAGAGGGACTTGGTTAGGAACTTCAGAGGGACTGACAGGACAAGGAGGAATGGGGAGAAATTCAAAGAGGGAAATTAAATTAGATCTGAGGCAGAAGTTTTTGCTGTGAGGGTGGTGAGACACTGGCACAGGTTGCCCAGGGAGGCTGTGGCTGCCCCAACCCTGGCAGTGTTCAAAGCCAGGTTGGCTAAAGCCTTGAGCAACCTGTTCTGGTGGGAGGTGTCCCTGCCCAGGGCAGGGGTTGGGACTGGGTGATCTCTAAGCTCCAGTCCAACCAAATTAGATCTGAGGCAGAAGTTTTTGCTGTGAGGGTGGTGAGACACTGGCACAGGTTGCCCAGGGAGGCTGTGGCTGCCCCAACCCTGGCAGTGTTCAAAGCCAGGTTGGCTAAAGCCTTGAGCAACCTGTTCTGGTGGGAGGTGTCCCTGCCCAGGGCAGGGGTTGGGACTGGGTGATCTCTAAGCTCCAGTCCAACCCCTTAACATACATACTGTGAATACCAAATATTTCACCCATTTTTGCTATGTATTTATTCCTATGGAGCAACATATGTGAGATGTTACATTTTGTCTTCGTAAGGAGTACAGAGAGATCTGTCAAAACGGTTGCTGACAGCCTTTCAGCTCTTCACTGGGAATGGGGACAGCAGAGGAGGGGGAGCACAGACCAGGAAAAAACCCTCTTTGTTTTCAAGCATCTTGAAAACAAAGCTATGAGAACAGAGAAAAACGTTTAATGGATGAACTGAAAAAAAGCATCTTGTGCAAGAATCCCAATAACCACATTATCTGCAAAATAATGAGACTGCAGAACCATGGAGTCATTTTAGACAACTACATCTGTCATTACAATAATGAACAAACAAGTCAGTGCTTGCGCAGTTATTGAACAGAATCCCAGACTGTTTTGGATGCGAAGGGACTTAAAAACTATCTCGTTTCATCCCCTGCCAAGAGCAGGGACACCTTCCACTAGCCCAGGTTGCTCCAAGACCCATCCAACTTGACCTTGAACACTTCCAGGGATGGTGCAGCCACAGCTGCTCTGGGCAACCTGTGCCAGTGCCTCAGCACCCTCACAGCAAAGAATTTCTTCCTCATAGCCAATCTAACCATATTCTCTGTCAGTGTGAAGCCATTCCCCCTTGTCCTGTCACTCCAGACCCTTGTCAGTAGTCTCTCTTCATCTTGTAGGCTCCTTCAGGCACTGGAAGGCCACAGTTAGGTCACCCCAAAGCTTCTCTTCTCCAGGCTGAACAATCCCAACCCTCGAAGCCTTTCCTCCCAGTACAGCTGCTCCAGACCTCTAATCACCTTGGTGCCTCCTCTGGCCTCACTCCAACAGGTCCATGTCCTTGCTGGGTTCAGAGGTTGCTAATCCACCTGCCTCTGAGCATATGCATCATTTCTGCCCTCTGAGGCAAACTTGCTCTTATTTGTTCTAATAATCTTGAGCTGTGGACTTTAAACTCCTCACCTTTCCTTTGAGGTTTGCTTTTGTATCCAACATAGTCACTATCTAACAACACCTTGGTGCCTCCTCTGGACTCTGTCCAACAGCTCCATGTTCTTCCTGTGCTGGGACCCCAGAGCTGGAGAAGCACCCCAGGTGGGTCTCACCTGAGTGGAGCAGAGGTCCTCATTCAACATAGGAACACAGTCTGTTGCTTCCATCTAATGAATAAAGTTGGGGGAAACAACTGATAGATAATGCAGCTTCCCAAAAGGCACAAACCTCAAGAGGCGCACAAACCTCAGGAGTGCTACTGGCAGGAGCCTGTGGCTCCTGGGTTGCAGAACAAGAGGATGCTCAGGAACCTTCGATGCCTCAGCAGTGTTTGAGCACAGCTCTGCTGAATGCAAAGACACCAGACAGAAACCAGAGACCAAAACAAGATTAGAGATGAGTGAGATGGCTGAATCCAAATAAACAAGACATTTTGAACTGTTTCCAGCATGATTTGAGCACAAAACAACATTTGCAGTCAGTGCAATAGCTGAGGTTTGAGCTGCCTGCGCTGGGCATAGTCACGCACAGCAGCCCCAGCTCCACATCAGCTGCTCAGTCTTCAAAGCAAGCCCAAAAGAGCTGCAAAAGAGCTGTGCTCTACTTCAAAGCACTAACTGCCTTGCAGATAAATACTAAATGTATTTCCATTCACTCTTCAAGCACTCAGACCCAAGTAGAACACTCCCTGTCCCATCCCCAGACACTTGAAAGGAGTCAGGATGCATTAGCCATCAAGCCCCAGAGGAAGCCTCATGTGCACGAGTCAAGGAGTAAAAATGAAGCCAAGGCCAAAAGGAGCACAAGGCAAGAGGACGCAGAGCAAGAGGGAAAACCCACTTTCTCTTTGAAGCCGTGGGAGAAGCAGTGAGCACACCCCGAGGGGAAATCCTATTACTCGAGCAGAGCCGTAAGCTATGAATCAATCTCAGAGTCAGAGGCAGCCCCAGGACAAAGGAACAGTCATTTGCTAATTCAGGCAACAAAGCTGGAGCAGGAAAGTTCCCTCTTTGGATTAATCATCAGCAGGTATGGCCTATTTTCATTAACTGCAGCCATTTCCTGCTAGCACATCCTTTGCCTTTTCCAGGAACCAGCAGCTGTGTGTCTGGAGGCAAATGAATTAGGAGACAAGAAGCACCCAGGACCAGCCAAGCTATTTAATAAGCAGCTAGGAAACCTACCAAAATCCAGGCTCATCAATCCAATAAACTGAGCACAGGGAACATACAATCTCTGCTCCAAAATGCAATCAAACCTTTAGTTCTGGGTAAGTGCCCAAGATGTTGTTGCCCAGAGAGGTTGTGGCTGCCTCATCCCTGGCAGTGTTCAGGGACAGGCTGGATGGGGCTTGGAGCAACCTGGGCTAGTGGAAGGTGTCCCCGCCCAGGGGAGAGGTGGAACAAGATGGTCTTTGGGGTCTATTCCAACTCAAACCATTCTATAATTCTACGTTATGCCATCACTTCTCTCCTTGGACTCCTCTCTTGGTACACTATCCCTCCACTACCATGTCAGGAGGTAGCAGCCCATCATGGATCATGCACTCTGAGGGATTGCATGGATTCACTCTTCACTCTCCTTGTTTTTAGAACACAATCTGTGGACTTGGTGTTGTACCAAAACCACCTAGGCACATCCTGCAGCATCTACTTGTCATTCCCAAAACTACAGGATAGTTTTGATGTATCTGGAAAAAGACAGGGAGAATCATAGAATCATTTAAGTTGGAAAATACCTCTAAGATCACTGAGTCCAACCTCTGACCCATCACCACCTCATCAACTAGAGCAGAGCACTGAGTGCCACATCCAGTTGTTGAACACCTCCAGGGATGGTGACAGCACTACTTTCTTGGGCAGCACATTCCAATGCCTGACAGCCCTTTCCATGAAGAAATTCTTCCTGATGTCAAAGCTGAAGGTTAGTACAAGGGTCAAACAGGAGCTGAGAAGGTTGCCCACAGTTTCTCAAAGTGTGAGGATAAATCCAGCAGCAGGTTGGGCAGGTGGTGCTGGAAAAGTGATGCCTGTTGTATGCAGAGAGGGAAGAAAGTGCTGACACTGGATACCAAGCCTCAGCCTGTCACCTCAAGGTGCCTCCTCAGCCACCAGCAGCTTCAAGCTCAGGCATGAAGCAAAGTAAAACAAAGGTATTACTTAAAAAGTCAGTCTCACAATGAACTCTCGGCCTACAGAGGATACAGAAAAACTCAGAAGTCACATTGTTACATCCATGATTCATAAATTCCTCCAAAGGTGCTTTTTGTGCACATGACAACACCCAGGAACCAGTCACCACTTTAATACAGATTATTTGACATTTCACAGGGTGGTGGTTTTTTATTGTTAGTGGATTGGCTTTTTTGATGGTGATTTTTTTGTTCATTTTCTTTTTACACATCTGCTCTAGCCAACTGTTGCCCATTTAATTGGCAAATCTGTTCAACACCCGATAGTCTGCGCTAGAATTTATTTTTAACCATTCCAAGCCCTTGCTGGATTCATTCACAATTCATAGAGTGTTAGGGAGTCGGAATGGACTCTAGAGATCACCCAGTGCCAACCCCCTGCCCTGGGCAGGGACACCTCCCACCAGAACAGGTTGCTCAAGGCTTTAGCCAACCTGGCTGTGAACACTGCCAGGGTTGGGACAGCCACAGCCTCCCTGGGCAACCTGTGCCAGTGTCTCACCACCCTCACAGGAGAAACTTCTTCCTGATATCTAATCTAAATTTCCCTCTTTCAGTTTTTCCCCATGAATTCCTAACTTCTATTTCTGAACAAGCAACTTAATCACAAATATTTCCCAAAGACAGAACCTTTGTTCCCATGGAGCTGAATTCGGGAGGTTTAAAGCACACCTGACTGTAACGAGCTTAAACAAAAATCACTGAGACACAGAAACTGCGTACCAGGCACAAACCACTGCTCTGCCTGCTTTAAATATTCCCTGCTACACTGTGATTATACAGCAATCAGTGTTTGCTTGGCTCTCTGAGCTCAGGGTTTCTTCCCAGAGCCACTGAAATGGAAGTTGAAAGGAGAGTTCAGCAAGCAGCTCTGTGCAGCACACACTGTGCCAAACTGGAGGATGAGTATATTTAGATAACAAAAGGCTTCCTGGATTATTTTAAGGCTCAAGTTCTGCACAGGGAACAATTGAGGAAAGGGATGTTTTGCCTCTGTTTAAAAAAATAACACTCATAGCAAGAAGAAAGAGAGAGGAAAAAAAAGCCATTGAAGAGAGCAGTATCTTGATATTTCACTATGTGAGATCTCTCAGCAAAGGGTCATCCACGTGCTCTGTGACCACACAAGCCCAGAAAGTATTTTGGCATATACTGAGGCATATACATGAGAAACACAGAGGTCCCAGACACAATGCACCTGACTTGCAGGTGGCTATTTGCACATAAATGACAAGCTATGTCACAGAATCATGGAATCACTGAGGCTGGAAAAGCCCTCCAGGATCATCAAGTCCAACCTGTGACTCATCACCACACCACCTGGTCAACTGGACCACTAAGTGCTATGTCCAGTTGTTCCTTGAACACCTCCAGGGACGGTGAATCCACCACCTCCCTGGGCAGCTCCTTCCCGTGCCTGACAGCCCCTTCAGTGAGGAAATTCCTCCTGATGTCCAACCTGAATCTCTCCCCTGGCACAGCTTGAGGCTGTTTCCTCTTGACCTGCCCCTTGTTCCCTGGGAACAGAGCCTGGTCCTCACCTGGCTGCACCTCCTGTCAGGGAGTTGTAGAGAGCAGAAGGTTCCCCTGAGCCTCCTTTTCTCCAGGCTGAGCCCTCCCAGCTCCCTCAGCCACTCCTCCCATGATTGACTCTCCAGCCCCTTCTCCCCAGCTCCATTCCCTTCCCTGGACACCTCCATCCCTCAATGTCTCTCTTGCACTGGACACAGCACTAGAGGTGCCTCAGCAGTGCCAGCACAGAGGGACAGTCACTGCCCTGATCAAACAGAACAACACAAACCCAACACCACTTGGTTTGAATCCTTTCCATTTAGTACAGAGGAAAGCAGCCTTTTGGCCCATACGTGTTGACGTTCAACCCGTACTAAACATGCATTAAACTTTAAGTAACAGATCACTCCATTATTCATAATGTCTGTGTATTGCATGCAGAGCAAAGAAAACCTGAAGCAACACAGTGACATGAGCTTCTGGTGTCTGGTAAAAATGTCTTCCATTCTTATCTTGGTGTAGCTGAAGGAGAGTGAGGAAAGCAGGAATTTTTTATGACTGATGAAAACAAGACTTGGTATTATGCTTTGTCCAGAACAACTAGGACAGAGATGCAGCATTCAGGAAGCATTAACTGCAAAAACCTGCTCAGAACAATTCACCTAACCTATGACACACAGAAAAAAACTCAGTTCCCTCAATTACAGCAGCACTGGTGTTCAGTCACAGCATTTTTCCTATCATTTCTGGTGCTGTATCTGTGGAAAAGCCACTAGACATCTTAATTATACAACCCTTGAGACCCAGAGGCAGGAAGTACTGGGAGAGCCATAGGAGAGGGCGTAAAACCAGCATTCCCAAAGACAAGTGTGCTTGGACCATCCCCAGGAAGAATCACAGCTGCATCAGGAAGAACAACCCAAAGCTGCTTTCCTGCTGTCTCTCAGAATCAGCCAGTTCAAGCTCATTAATATATCAGAACATTGTGAGGAAAAGGCATCAGCTTTCCCAACTAGGAATGGGAGGCACAAAGGACTTGGTTCACTCAATATCCTAGTCATTACACACAAACAAGTAACGGCTTTAAAAACTCTTGTCCAAAATCTCTGTGCCCAGCAGCTCCACATTTTTTTCTGTTTCTTCCTACTACCTCTGTAGCTCTGGAACCAGTCACAGAGCTTTGCAGCACAGATCTAACCCAACAGAACCATGACAAACCTTCAGAGATGCCTTACAGAAAATCCTCACACAGCTCCAAAAGTTTATTAAAAGACTACAAGCAGCAAGAAAGGGTATGTGCCCCATTTATTGTCTCTTTGCAGGTCATTCATCTATGTCAAAGCCAGAACTGGGAACAGAAAAACAGCTATTCCAGATGCCAGTCTGGTTGTCTGTCCAATATATGACCCCAGTTTAAACAGCCAGAAGGGGAAAAATTTCCCTATAAATAGGGTTTTGGCAGCATTTATCCACAATCTGTCTCCTCTCAAGTACTGCTCACCTGGAAGCAGGGAAAAAGAACTGCTCTTAGTGATTTTTCAGTTGCCTTTGCCTAAGATTTTACAGTTTAGCACTGGATTTGTGAACTATCCAAAGGAAAATGACTATCTGCACCAAACAAGTCCAAACCAAGAATTTGCCCAAATTCAGGTCACATTTACCATCAGTTCACAATAACCAATTGAGACAAATCCACTATCCCAAAACTTTGCATTTGAAAATGCAGATTTTATTTACTTACCTCAAACTGCTCTTCCACTCAGAGCACTTGATGCATCAGGTTAGAAGCTTGCTAGGAGCATGAGAGTCAGAGCCCAGGAGACCTTGCTGCTGGCTGCTTCTCACATAGTCATGAGAGGCACTGCTAGAAAACACCAAACAAATAGAAATAATGACATCTAAAGAAGCAAAGCTAACAGCAAACATTCATTAAAGCATCAGGAGCTGCTACAGTATGAAGATGACCTCAAGGGCTACCAAGAGTTGGGATATACAGGAAAGACCATGTTAACACAGAATCAGGGAATGGTTTGGAAGGGACCTTAAGGATCACCCCGTTCCAACCAGGGACACCTTCCACTAGCCCAGGTTGCTCCAAGCCCCATCCAGCCTGGCCTGGAATACTCCCAGGGATGGGGCAGCCACAGTTGCTCTGGGGCACCTGTGCCAGTGCCTCAGCACCCTCACAGGGAAGAATTTCTTCCTAACATCCAATCTACTATCCCTGCTCTTTGGCAGTGTGAAGCCATTCCCCCTTGCCCTGTTGCTCCAGGCTCTTTACACTGCAACCCTGCCTCATCTTCAAGATGAGCAACAACGTGCTTCAGAGAGGGTGACACGAGACACCTCCACCACCAAACACCCACCCTGAGTACCTACCAGCCAGAAGACACCTCTGTGTAATAGGCTGGAAGTCAAATGGCTTTTGTCCATCTGGACAGAGCTGTGGCACACTGCCAGCAGCAGTTTAAGCTTTGCTAGCCTCCCTGCCCTGCCTTCTGTAGGGCTGTAGTAAAATGTGAGAGAAGTTCTCCATCCCATGGACACACACCAGCATGTCTCCAGCATGGAGGAAGGTGCTGTTTCCATGAGCACTTGTATCTTACCTCCCAACAGCACTCACCCTCCTGAACACATTGCACCCAAAAGCACTCCCTCATCTGCCAAGTTTCCTGAAGTTCCCAAAGCTGAGAGCAGCAGCCAACCTGTTAGAAAGGTACCCCCATCTGCATCCAGAGGGAAAGCTCCAAGCCCTGTTTCCCATTTCTTCCAGGAAGTAAGGATCCCCCTGATCCAAGAGACACCACAGCCCAAAGTGGTCCTCAGACATAAACACACATTTTTGATGAGCAAGTCATTAGTCAGCAAGTGCTGCTCAATGCTCAAGATGCTCCATCCCAGCTGCAGCCTCTTCTTCTCTGGTGTAAAGCCACACAGACCCTGTAAGGACATGTTTCCTGCCACACCAGAGCTATTTCTGGGCCAGTTAAAAGTAGAAGCAGCTCACACTGACAGTTAGCTTTGGTTACCACCAGTTATGCTGATAGCAGGGCTGTATGGCAAAGCTTGATTAGAGCTCATTGCTATCTTGCCTGTGGCACACACAGCACTTCCTTGTCTTATTTGACAAACTAACATTTGGTATATACTTCTCAGAATATAAAAGGTCTATCTTACCCAAACTGATGCCTGTATGACACCAAACTCCTCCATCCTTCACTCCCTGCTCCTAAGGAAGACCCTTCTGTTTGCACAGCACTGGGTGCTGCTCTGCTGGGGGCTGAGCTGCCACGTTCAGGGCTCTGTTTCCTTCAACTCTTCAGATCTTGGTGGCAAGAGTTCAGTTTGTGGAGTTGCTAAGCAATATGGAACCATAACAGCAGGAGAGGAGCCTGTTTCTATTTTAGCATCTAACTGTGCCAACAGCTCTGTCTGTGCCACCACTTGCTCTGACAGCTGCAGGGTTTCTTTTTCATGCAGAAGCACCAGCTGAAAAGCAATTCTGAAGGGTTTGATGCTCTGAAGATTAGTGTCTGAAGTTACTCACCAGCCTTGTGCTCCATAGCACAACACAGCTAAGAACTGCCAGCCAACAGCACCCAAACAGCCTCCAGAACATCACTGGCTTATTCACCAAATATTCACCATTCTACCACAGCGGATCTAATAAAGTGTCATCAGGGCAACCTGGAGCAGGCTCAGAGTTGAAGCTGCATCTCTGACTAATGCATTTGAACATATTACAGCCAGTGGAAACCTGGAGGATTCCCAGAAAGAGCACAGGATTCCTTTGATTAATATCCAAATGTTTTCCAGGTGAATGCTATTATCACCCTTATGATCCAGGCAGAGTTATAAAGGAACCACATGACTTAGGGGAGTTATGTGGCCACTCACACAGAAACAAAACTGTCTCCTGCTCTACATCAGCACAGACACGAAGCTTTGGAATTGAGGATTCTCCTCTTTGTCTTTTCCTTCCCACTTAACACATCAATGCAATCAGCAGCACAGCAAAAGGAACAGGAGTAGGCTGTTGGCTTCCTTTCTTCTCCAACACAAACAGCAAGAATTAGGAATGTTTGTGCAGGCTGGATTAACCAGCTAATGACTGACTCTTGAACAAGCACCTCAATGGTTAGAGCAGCATTTTCACTTCACAGAATCACAGAATCAGTTAGGTTGGAAGGGACCACATTGGGTCATCTGGTTCAACCTCCTTGCTCAAGAGGCTCATCCCAGAGCACACGGCTCAGAATTGTGTCCAGATGGTTCTAGAATACCTCCAGTGAAGGAGAATCCACAGCCTCTCTGGGCAATCTGTTCAGTGCTCAGTGAATGCACAGGAAAGAAGTTCTTCCTCATGTTCAGGTGGAACTTCCGGGGCATCAGTTTTTGCTGTTACCTCCTGTTTTATTGGTTTGCACCACTGGTCAGAGTCTGATTCATCCTCTTGGCACCTCCTGTTCATGTACTTGAATCATTACTGAGGTCCTCTTAGTTGTCTCTTCTTGAGACTGAACAGCTCCAACTCCCCCAGCCTTTCCTCATCAGGGAGGTGCTCTGGTCCCTTCAGCATCTTCACTGCCCTCCTCTGGACCTGCTTCAGGAGCTCCATGTCCTTCTGGCACTGAGGAGAGCAGAACTGGACACAATACTCCAGGTGTGGCCTCACCAGGGCTGAGCAGAGGGTCAGGATCACCTCCCTGACCTGCTGGCAATGCTCTTTCCAATGCATCCCAGGATTCCATTGGTCTTCTTAGCCACCAGGGCACACTGTGACTCATGGACAGCTTGTTGTCTCCCAGGACCTCCAGGTTCTTCTCTGCAGAGCTGCTCTGCAGCAGGTCAGTGCCCAACCTGTCCTGGTGCTTGGGGTT
>NW_008675761.1:27643-37688 GCF_000695815.1 Acanthisitta chloris
AGAACTGGACACAATACTCCAGGTGTGGCCTCACCAGGGCTGAGCAGAGGGTCAGGATCACCTCCCTGACCTGCTGGCAATGCTCTTTCCAATGCATCCCAGGATTCCATTGGTCTTCTTAGCCACCAGGGCACACTGTTTACCCACGGACAGCCTGTTGACCCCCAGGGCCCCCAGGTCCTTCTCCACAGAGCTGCTCTGCAGCAGGTCAGTGCCCAACCTGTCCTGGTGCTTGGGGTTCTTCCTCTCCTGGGGCAGGACCTGCACTTACCCTTGTTGAATTTCAGGTAGTTCTGCTCTGCACATCTCTCACACCCCAGCACAGGCTATTTCCATATTCAACTAACTTTTTATTCCCCATGTTTGCTTTTTCTTTTCCAGATACACTTCTTAAAAACACTCTGGAGAAATCCAGCCTAAATAGAGCCCTAGTGGAAGTTCCCCAACCCAGTTCAGTTGTGGATTAAAGAAATCAAAATAATTGATTTAAAGACAATGTGAGGGATTTCCAGAGAACCTTTCGCCAATGTCTAAGATGTCATTTTAATACTCCTCACAGGCAATTCTTTGAGCATAGGAAGGCAGGAAAACTTGTCATGCAGTTCTTACACAGGAAAACATCTCCACAGGTCTCCTAATCACTGAACTATTTGTAAATTGTTCCTAATCTACAGTTGCTTCTCTCTGCTCTCTTCCTGCAGGGAAGATAATATCAGAGAGCTAATGGCACCGGGAAAGGGGCTATGAGGGAAGAATGATCCTCATTTGGTTTCTGGAGACAGATCTGCAGTAGGGAACCACTGAACACCACTCTTCAAAGATTAATTATATTTTAGGGGAACTTCCATTTTATTCTTTTGTCTTTAATTGCAAAAAAAAGTAAAATATTCTTAGCCCCCATTTCCAGGTATGGAAGATTTAGAGGTAATTCTCCCTGCCAGACACAGCACGTTTTTAATCAGTGCCCTGAGATGCAGTAATGGAGGCAGCCCAGGAACATCCCTTCCAGCTTTCCTGTATGAAAATCTGGTTGCAAGCCTGTTAGCACACTGCAAACTCATTCCTAGTATCCAAAACCATAAGAAAACTTTTCTTGCCATGATGGACAGCAAAGTAATTATGTGAATTAGCAAGATGTGTTCATGCGATTACAGACTGTATGAGCACCCATTGTGACAACAAACTTCTGAGGTTTCCTACTGAACAACAAGCAAGAGGAGACAGAAGAAACCCAAAACTCCCTTTGCCTGGATTTATTTTTAGGTCTTGTTGTAGAGGTCTAACACACAACTATTCAACAAATAGCAACCCCATTGCCAGGAGAGGGTCTCTTCCCCTGTTTCATTCATCAGTATTCATAGACTGTTAAGTGGTTGGAATGGACCTGAGACATCATCCAGTGCCAACCCCCTGCCCTGGGCAGGGACACCTTCTACCAGAACAAGTAGCTCAAGGCTTTAGCCAACCTGGCTTTGAACACTGCCAGCGTTGGGGCAGCCACAGCCTCCCTGGGCAACCTGTGGCACTGTCTCATCACCCTCACAGGAAACACTTCTTCCTGATATCTAATTTAAATTTCCCTCTTGCAGTTTATCCCCATTCCTCCTTGTCCTGTCCCTGCAGTTCCTAATACAGAGTCCCTCTGCAGCTTCCCTGGAGCCCCTTCATATCCTGGCAGGATGCTCTAAGGTTTCCACACAACCTTCTCTTCTCCAGGCTGAACAGCCCCAACTCTCTCTGCCTGTCCTTGTAGAGAAGGTGCTCCAATCCTCTGATCAGTTTTGTGGCCTCCTCTAGACTTGCTCCAACAGTTCCATGTCCTCCTGATGTTGGGGACACCAGAACTGTGTGCAGTACTCAGGTGAAGTCTCACCAGAGCAGAGGGGAAGAATGCCCTCCCTCACCTGCTGCCATACTCCACTGGATGCAGCCCAGGACTGGGTTGGTCTCTGGGCTATGAGTTCACACTGCAGCTGATGGGGAGTTTCTCATCCACCATCATCCCAAGTCCTTCTCCCAGAGCTGCTCTCAATATAGTTACAATAAATAAGTATTAGAACAAATCAGCAGGACACCAGCCTAGATCTATTGGGTGTTTCTCCAGCTCCAGCAGGGTTAAGATCATTAGTTCAGACTGGTTTCTGGAACATGATCCTGAGCTGGTGACTGAATGTCTCCTTTGTCAGCCACTCTGCATCACAGCACAGAGAAGCTCCCTCACTGCTCCTCCAAGGACACACAGTCAGTGCATTAATACATACACACCAGTGGATGCCAATAGTTCTCATGGGCAGGGAGCTCGGGGAACACTTAGTAGGACAGCTGACAAGTCTGGTGCTTGTCACTAAAAGCTGAAACCAACCTGCTTCATGAGGCACACCAAGACCTCCACTGAAGTGGAAGACCAAATCAAAGACACCTTAAAATTCTCTGCTCCTCAAAATGTGCCCAAGCAGTTTTCCCTATGTTACTCCAGCAGCTAAAGATCTTTTGAGTATCCAAAAATATGCTGTTAGCAATGTATAAACTTCATGTGCTCCAGGATGGCCCTGCTTGAGCTCCAGCCCTCCGATCAGCTTTGTGACCTCCTCTGGACTTGCTCCAACAGTTCCATGTCCTTCTGATGCTGGGACACAAAGATGTTGAATTCACTCAACAAAAGTTTGGCATTTGCCTCCACTACGACAACCCTCGAAGTCAGCCTGAGCTTCAGGGCTTGTTTTCATTAGATCCTCATACAACAAAAACCCCAAAAAAGTAAAAATATACAAAATAAAAATAAAAATAATTTTTAAAAACCAACAAAAAACACACCACCCTGCCCAAACCCCAACCCTCAAAGCTGTTCTGCTCCATCAGCTACATCAACAGGTAAGAGCGGCTAAACTCCCTGGATCACACAAGGCTCTGTCTGAGGCTTTGACTACTTTCAGCTCCAGGAGTTTCCTGAGCCTGGATTTAGTAACCCTCCAGCAAAGTCTCATCCAAATACTTGCTCAGGCTCTCCTCTCTCTCCCTGCAAACCTGATCCCATTTAAACTGTATCTACAACATTCACTGGCCAAGGAGTCCAACACAGAAAGAGGAGTCTACGTGCCACTACTCACTCCTTGTGATCCTAGTTCCTGCCACATCCTGTCTCTCCCACACAAGTGGGGTGGAAAAAAAATCCTTCTTTCTGGCTCCCAGGCTACATATAGATTCAAACAGGGATGTTTACACTACTACCTAACTCTGGAGTAGTCACAAGCTGTCAGGTTTGCTCCCTCAGCTCTTCCCCACAAATAGGTTACAATCCACAGGTTAGGAGCACTTTTCCTCTCTATAACATGTAGGAGAGATTTTAGAAGTTCCTTACCATAAGTTAATACCAAAAATGTGTTTTTGCTCTGCAAGAAAAGTCACAGAGAAACAGACTTTATCCTTCTATGATTCCCAAGATGCCGCATGAAGATTTTCAAGCACATTTCTAGCTGCTCCTTACTTACATCCAGCAACATAAAGCAGCAAGTCGGGGGAGAAACGCTGCTGTAAACGGTTCCATAAATAAGAGCTAATGTGGCTATGGATGCCAGGAATTTTCCATACAATAAATGGCTTGGAATGTGATTTGTCAATCAAAATTAACATGTAGATGTGATGCATTGCCCCACTCCATCCCACTCCTGGCCCTCAGCTCTGTTAGAGCTCCTTGTTCCCACTGCAACGTTCCTGAAGGCTGCATTCCACTCCAAGGGTAAAGGTTGGCTGGAAGTGGTTTATTCAGCATGTGAAATGCTTTGTTTATCCAAAAACATTATAGCAAGACACAGATATCAGCATTTGCACAGTGAAGAGCTGCAATTCCTACAGATACTGCCAGAAACTTTCTTCCTTAAGGCTTTCCAGCTATAAAAGGCTCTTTTGCTAGAGCAAAACTACAAACAGAAAGCAAAGTGGAACCTCTTAGTAATATGCTACACAGGGTTGTTATAGCGAGCTCAGTCTTAGCTGGGTGAGGGCAGCCTGCATTGCTCGGATGGCCAGGGACACTTTCCACTGGCCCAGATTGCTCCAAGCCCCATCCAACCTGGCCTGGAACACTTCCAGGGATGGGGCATTTCATTTCTCACTCCTCTGCACAACACAGTTTATTTTTAGGCCATAACTTCTGATGCAGGAGGGGAAAAAAGGCTGGGCACAGCCACAAGAGCTGAAAACAACCTTGGAGACACCAAGCACAAGACATTTCCATTTCATGTTTCATTACATTAGCTACATCTTCACCTCACATTCAGTATTTCTGGAGTCACAGAGGCAAGATTTATACTGGCACAAGGATGTCACCTTCACATATGGTTTCCTTGCAGTCACAAGCTGCTTACAAAGAGCCTGTCACCATCCTTGTGAGCTAGATCAAATGCAGCTTCTTTGCCTCTTGCTTAGAAGGGAAAGAAGAGGATTGAACAAGCTGGGTCAGGTACAGGGGAGGAAGAAAAAGGTGATGTTGAGCAGCTGACTCCTGAGTGGTGGTTTCATAGAATCATCAAGGTTGGAGGAGACCTCTAAGACCACCAAATTCAACCATTAACCTGCTACTCCCTGTAAACCCTAAACCATATCTTCCACCATCAGATCCAGACACCTCTTAAACACCTCCAGGGATGGTGACTCCACCACCTACCTGGGCCAAAGGAAAAACATTCTATTCCTTTGGCAAGGAAATCCGGTATAAGCATTTAGAATTTTTCTAACCAGCAGTTATGTGAGATAAAGGCAGTAACAAAACTGAGTACACAACAGGTGTGCAAAGCAACAGAGCTACACAGCAAGTTCTGCACAAGGCAGGTAAGCAAAGCTAAGGAAAAAAATATCATCAAGCACACCTTTTTCTGCAGCAGCTTCTCTTGATGGAGAGCTCCTTTTCACCTAGAGACGAATGGATGCACACCTAGAAGTGCCATTGACAGCCTGAAGCTCTCCTGCAGTTCCTTCCTCCTTCACAGTGAGGCATATTAAACACATCAAGCACATCTCACAACCTCTCACAGCCACTTTAAGCCAGGGGTTAAGTGGAGCTGAAGTGAGACAGCACATCTGCTATAACACTGAAGTTGGCTTACATGTTGCTTTTTGCTAATTCTGTTGGTGCCATAGTCATCAGTGGAAGGAGGAGGAAGCTGGAAGGCAGATCAGCTCACCAGAGCAGCACTGAGACAGGGAATGGCACTGTAATTCAATCCACACTTGCCCTCTGGGAGTGTCAAATTCCACAGCTGGGGCTGCAGAGGAGCTGGGTGACTCCACGGGGGTACAGCTCCCAAGTTCCATTAACCATGCCTGTTCCTTGGGTCTCCAAAGGGCAAGCAACTGGAGCTCTGCTCTCAGTGTGCTGGAAGTGGAGTCCCTCCCTGCAAAAAGGGCCATTAAGGCACTGGAGCGAGTCCAGCCAAGGGCAAGGAGGGCAGCAAAGGGCTAGAGCACATGAGGAAGGGCTGAGGGAGTTGGGCTTGGTTAGCCTGCAGAAGAGGCTCAGGGGTGACCTCATGGCTCTCTGCAACTCCCTGACAGGGCTTGGAGAGAGGTGGGGGATGGTCTGTCCTGCCATGGCTGCAGGGAGAGGACTAGAGGGAATGACCTTGAGCTGAGCCAGGGCAGAGTCAGAGGAGATGTGAGGAGAAATGTTTTCCCTGTGAGGGTGTTGAGGCCCTGGAATATTGCCCAGGGAGGTGGTGGACTCACCATCCCTGGAGGTGTTCAAGAGGCATCTGAATCTGGCACTGGAGGACATGGTTTAGGGTTTAGAGGTTGCAGCAGCGACAGGTTAATGGTTGGACTTGATGACCCTAGAGGTCTCCTCCAACCTTCGTGATTCTAGATTCTAAGTGATTTATTCCCTCATGGCTGTAAAACAGAGCAGCTCAGCAGCAAACCTCCAGTCAATGTGCTCAGAGGATCCACAGACCCCAAAATACCAGTGAGGTTTCACTGTCATCTGCCACACACCCCCCACATTCAGCATCGACATTCTTCTCCTCACACTGGCCTGAGCCTCAAGAAAGATTGCTCTGGCCATTGCAACCTGCACATCTATGCACTGAGGGCAAGGAATTCAAGCTGGATTTGCACTTGACTAATTTGCTGCAAGTAAAGCCACAAGACGATACCTATGAGAGTCGCGTGTGTTTAATTAATCTAGGAAGCAGTGTACAAGAGGATGATGGGCAGCAATTGCTCTTTGTTAGAAATCAATACATGCTTGGTCTGATGCAAACTGTCTCTAAGTCTCAGGAATAGATTTTTAAATGGGCTTAACACATATATAGACGCCGCCCAGGATTCCAACCCAGTCCTGGGCTGCAACCAGTGGAGTGTGGCAGCAGTTCAGGGAGGTGATTCTCCCCCTCTACTCTGCTCCTGTTCAGCCCCACCTGAAGTACTGCACACAGTTCTGGTGTCCCCAACATCAGAAGGACATGGAACTGTTGGAGCAAGTCCAGAGAAGACCAAGGATTGGAGCACCTTCTCTACAAGGACAGGCAGAGAGAGTTAGGGCTGTTCAGCCTGGAGAAGAGAAGGTTGTGTGGAAACCTCAGAGCAACCTGCCAGGATCTGAAGGGGCTCCAGGGAAGCTGCAGAGGGACTCTGTATTAGGAACTGCAGGGACAGGACAAGGATTAATGGGGATAAACTGCAAGAGGGAAATTTAGATTAGATATCAGGCTGTTTTTCCCTGTGAGGGTGGTGAGACAGTGCCACAGGTTGCCCAGGGAGGCTGTGGCTGCCCCAACCCTGGCAGTGTTCAAAGCCAGGTTGGATGAAGCCTTGAGCAACCTGTTCTGGTGGGAGGTGTCCCTGCCCAGGCCAGGGGGTTGGCACTGGGTGATCTCTAAGGGCCATTCCAACTCCTTAACAATCTATAATTCTGTGATATTAACAAGTGGCAGATGACTAAGTCAAGTTCACCTACAACAAAACAAATACAGCTCAGCCCTAAGGCAGAAAAAAAATGAAATAAACTAAACTGAAACTTCCAGCAACAAAAGTTATTCCAGCTTTTCACAGCTCCCATTGTTTGCAGCAGCAATTTGTTTCATGTACTTAAAAGTTTTCTACCCTCTATCTTGAGCTAAAAGACATCAACTAGGGAAAGGAATTTTCTGGACCACACCCCCCTGCCAGGCTGCAGTAATTGCTTTTTAATCTTTTTTCTTCTGGGCATTGCTGCACCAATTCTCCTGTGCAGTTAAGTAACTGGTGAGGGATGGTCACCTCCCAGACTTTAGGGAATGATGATCAATAGTCATGTAGAAATTCCATATAAAAAATGATACTCATGCTCTGTTAGCTAAGCCGCTGCCTTCAAGGCACAGCAAAACTCTTTAGGACAAGCAAACCTGGACAACACAACTGTGAGATGAATTTTCAGGCTCCTGCCTGAAATCTGGAGCCTCACAAAGCCATTCCCTAGCAACTCCTTCCCACAAGCAACAGTTCAATACTGAGAATTGCCACCAACACAGCTAACATACACTTTCAGTTTAAATATACACAGATTCTGATTCAACTCTAACCACTTCAAAAGAGCAGCCACACCAGAGGAGACCAAACAGCCCTTTCACTGCACAAGCCAAGCATGTGAGGCTGAGGAAGGCATTGCCATGGGGCTGGGCAAGGCACACCAGCACTCTTGGATGAAGGAGCTGTCACATCCCATTCCTGTCTTCTCTGGGGTCTTCTTCCATGAGTCTTCCCTGTCTTGCCATCACCATTACTTTCAAAGCCTCAGGCCCCCAGACCAAACTAGTTTCAACTCACATGCGCAACTCACTCTCCCCAGTGTCTCATCCCTTAGCCCTCATCATCTCCCCACTTCCACTGCCTCACCTCAAAGTTTCACACCTTGTTTTGATTAGTTTGGCAGTGTGGTTAGTATTCCAACAGGAGCTGTGTTCCCCTTTTCCTTCTGACAGTTTCTTTGACACCACATCCAGTTACCAAACTGTGGTTTTGGAAAGACACACAAATTCCTGGAAGAAAGAAAAGTACTGGATTGGAGAGGGAGGGGGAAAGTCATAGAATCACAGAATCACCAAGGTTGGAGGAGATTTCTAAGATCATCAAGCCCAACCATTAACCTATCACTGCTGGAAACCCTAAACTATATCTTCTGGCACCAGATCCAGATGCCTCTTAAACAAAAGCCTTTCCTAATACCTATTCTGAATCTCCCCTGTCTCTGCTGTGGGCTGCTCCTGCTAAAAATACTGAGCTGGGAGTCTGAAAGCTGCACCTGGACAGATGTGAGGGATTAAGCATCTTTTCCAAAGAAGCTTGTGAACAAGGAAAACATCACTACTTCCCTTTTTTTGAGAGGCCATCTCCTATAAAGCATCTGTTACTCAAATTTTCCATTCACTTTATAAAGCCCAAACAGGCTCTTCCAGCTTTAACAGTTCATCCAATGATTTATCAAAGGTGCAAACCCACTCAGTTGGCAGGAAAGAGAAAAACTGAGTTCCACCAGTGTATTTGCAAATTTAACCTGAACAAAGCAACATATTTTCTCTAAAATATAATAGAAAATAGGGAGCAAAATCGAGCTACATCATCTCCCAAAGGGACAAATGCTGCTGGGGCTGCAGAGAAATGCTGTGCTCGGGGGCAAGGAGCCACGGTCAGTAGAAAGAACCTTCCCTGGAATGCACAGAAGACCGTGTTCAAAAGGGATAACAGGAACATAAGACCAAAAGGAGCACTGATACCATAAAAGCACACCAAAATCATGCCAATAAACAACCCCATTTGCAAATGACTGTGCCCATTTCTGCTGAACAGCCCAACACAACACTAACCCAGCAGTGCTGCTGTACAGGATCTGGGGCTGGAGTTGCCTGCTTTCAATTCCCAAAGCAAGCAAGAAATGCAGGTGCCAGCAGAACCCAAGTCCTTAGAAATGTCAGTAGTACAACATATTCCACTTCTCAGCACAAGAAGCCTTTATCCTGCAGATTGGCCAAGCCTGTTGGCTTCGGATCTGGTTCCTGGATCCACCTCCCCCCAACCAGAGGCCCCAAAACTAGCCACACCTCAGGGTCAGGAGCAGGAATCTGTTCCATTCCTCTAAGAACCATCTGCAGAGTCTTGGGGCTTGCCAAGCAACTAATTCCCCTTAATTGCTGGAATGGGACCACCCCCTCGGCCGGGAGGGAAGGGAGGCAGGAACTGCAGCCAGCACACCCTGCCCTGCCCCCGGGGGATGCTCATCCCTGACTCCAGCCTCAGCTCATGGCTGCTAAGAAAAGCAGATACTGGAATGTGATCCAGGACGTAAATAGGCAGCTTGATCTCGTGCAGAGCAAGCAGGACACACTGACACGGCACACGACACGCGTGACACGGGTAGGAGCAAAGCGGGATGCCTTCACTTGTAGGTCTATCCCAGCTCATCACAGGCAGCTTGGGGAAAAGCCAGACACGTACACTGGAAATGAGCAGGATGCAGATCCTCCTTCCTGCCCCTCGCAGCGCTGCACACTGGGGTTTGGTTGTTACAGGAAGGGGCAGTGAGTGAGGCAAAGCATCCTCATAGTCCCCATAACTCTGCACTGGGAGGGGTGTCCCAGTCTCCCATGACCCCACACTTGGAGGGGTCTTTGCTCAACAGCCTAACTGGGGGAAGGGTGAAAAACATCCTGGATGGCACAACCACCTTCCTGGGCAATATTCCAGGGCCTCAACACCCTCACAGGGAAAACATTTCTCCTCACATCTCCTCTGACTCTGCCCTGGCTCAGCACAAGGCCATTCCCTCTAGTCCTCTCCCTGCAGCCATGGCAGGACAGACCATCCCCCACCTCTCTCCCAGCCCTGTCAGGGAGTTGCAGAGAGCCCTGAGGTCACCCCTGAGCCTCTTCTCCAGGCTGACCAAGCCCAGCTCCCTCAGCCCTTTCCCATGTGCTCTAGCCCTTTGCTGCCCTCGCTGCCCTTGCCTGGACTCACTCCAGTGCCTCAATGGCCTTTGGGCAGTGAGTGCCCAAAGCTGAGCACAGCACTGAGCTGGGGC
>NW_008675761.1:37932-48660 GCF_000695815.1 Acanthisitta chloris
TCCCTGCTCTAATGACAAGGAACACCACCGGAGCTGGTAGGTTTAATCTGGGAATACTTGCAAAGTCATGCTGAGAATACATTAGTAAATACTGAGCCTAAAAACGTATTGTTTTGCTGCTCATGTATACTTACACTAGAGGAGTAATTAAGCAGGAAGCTTTGTAAGCACCTAAGAAAGTCTCCAGATAAGGGAATAGCTCTTCTTCTTCTCCCACTGGTCTGAGGCACTGGAGGACCAGTGCTGCCCTCACCCTGCCAATGTAAACCACAGCAAGAAAAGTACTAGTTAAAACCAGGAAGGTACTTGGCTGAAGACAATCGTGCAGGACAATCTGTCTTCTAAGGGGCTGAATCCATCCCTTCATTTTCTCCAAGTACAGTCCAAAGAAAATATGGAGGTTATTAAACACTCAGCAAGTCTCTTCACATAAATGTCCACAGAGTAATTCACTTCAGCTTTGTGAAAAAGGAAATGGTTTTAAAGCAGTCCTGGAAAGGAAACAAATCCTCAAAATCAAATAGGATAATACTGCAATATAGAGGCTATTCTCTTTGTATTTATTTCCATTCTTCACCCATTTTTAAAGCTACAATTACAGCAAAATCAGCATGTTCTACTCGTCAAATACTTCATGTTTCACTTTGTGCTGTGCCTGTGGAAATAAACGGACTTTTCCTCTCTTCCAGCTGAAGTTTGCGTGCCTCTTTCAGTGACTATCAGCAACACGAAGAGCAGACACAGAAGAATGCAAGAACTATACACAACCATTGCTCCAGCATCCCAAAGTCTAGCAATTCCAAAGAGACTCCACAGCACTAGAGCACTTCTTCCTGAGGGCAGCAAGTTGCACTAACTGAATATGGAATAGTCTAATGTTACATTGGAATACATCCCCCAAGCATTTAAGGCCGCACTGGGCTCTATCCCAACCAATCCTAACTCAGTAAAGCACTGGGAAACAAGCAAGTTTGAGCATTTCCAGCTGACCCCAAGCTTTGGTTTCTCTGGGAATGAAATCTGCAGCCTCTGAAGGTAAAGGCAGGGATTTAGTGAGAAGGAGCAGAGCTTACAGCTCTGAGGCATTCACACCTCCCCTGTGTTCCACGGTGGGAAGCCTTTACCTGCCACAAGTCACTCTGCCACCACAACCACTAGCTCAGAGTAACACACCAGTGAAAATCAGTCTCACTCATCCCAGGAAATTCAAGGAGTTTATCTCCAGTGAATCCCAGAATGGTTTGGGTTGGAAGCAACCTTAAAGATCATCTCATTCCAACCCTCTGCCATGGACAGAGGCACTTTCCACTAGCCCAGGTTGCTCCAAGCCCCATCCAACCTGGCCTGGAACACTTCCAGGGATGGGACAGCCACAGCTTCTCTAGGCAACCTGTGCCAGTGCCTCAGCACCCTCACAGGGAAGAATTTCTTCCTAATATCTAATTTAACCCTGCTCTCTGTCAGTGTGAAGCCATTCCCCCCTTGTCCTGTCACTCCAGACCCTTGTATATAGCCTCTCTCCATCTTTCTTGTAGGCTCCTTCAGCTACTGGAGTTGACCACATGCTGAACACATGAAAATATCCTCATTGCCACTTCAATGACCACTCAAAACAACCAGTTAGGATCCTTCAGGAAGCAGCATACCAGCCTGAATAACATTTGCATGCACATTAAGCACCACACTATTAGTCAAATTCTTAATGACAACAACTTACACAAGAGATGGGACAGAACTGTGAGCCCCAACTGTGTCAAAATAACCCATGACTATGAGGTGCAGCTACTTTTTCTGAGGTTGAAAAAGGAATAAGCTGTGTTTGTTTGGTTTATTTTTATATCTAGATACTGTGAAATCACTTTAAATCACCAAATTATTTGGGTTGGAAGGACTTTTAGGCTCATCCGGTTTCACCACCTGCCATGGGATAGGACAGCTTCTACTAGACCAGTTTGCTTATGGCCCAATCCAACCAGGCCTGGAACACTGCCAGAGATGAGGTGTCACAGACTTCACTCTGTAAGGCCCAACTATGCACAACACAGCTGGAAACACACAGCAACAAGAAGCAGTAGCACCTTACCTAGGAAAGGTAAAGGCTTCACCTCAACACAGGTCAGAGAAATTAATCCTTCTCACACAGTGTAAAAATTGTCTTTCTAAGCGTATTTGTGCTTTCAAGTGTTCAGATACAGTTTATCAATTGCCCAGGGAGGCTGTGGCTGCCCCAACCCTGGCAGTGTTCAAAGCCAGGTTGGCTGAAGCCTTGAGCAACCTGTTCTGGTGGGAGGTGTCCCTGCCCAGGGCAGGGGGCTGGGGCAGGATGATCTCTAAGCTCCATTCCAACCCCTTGACATGCTATGATTAATTACATTTAGTAACCAGTCTAGACAAGCTACAGATTCATTTTTCTTGCAATTAGGTAAAGAATCTCAAACATGACTTGGATTTTTATATTTAACAAGCTGGTTTGGCTTTTTCCCTTGCTGTGCTGAGTTTTGCACTTGCAGTGAGCCCAGACTTTGGAACCTTCACCTTGAAAAGGCTGGAAGCACAGTGTCCCCAATGCTGCATGTCATAGGAACACATGCACAAGGCCACTCTATGGTGTCAGGATATCTCTGCATGAATACAAAGCTCACACATGCTGAAAAGCAGGGAAAGCATCATCCACCTCACAGTTTTTGTGAGGCTTAGGACAGAAGGGCCTAACACTGCCTGGGTCATTATCCAATCTGCAAACAAAAACAGCTCATTAATTGAGCAGCATGACATCACATCCTGCAGGCTGGATTTTGACATACACCTATTGCACTGCAACCACATGAAGAAATCCAGCAATTCCCTATGACTTCTTGTGCTTCTTTCCGGTCACAACTATGGAAAGGCCTAAATGGATGTCCTGAACATGGAAACAAGATTCCCAGGTGGTTAACACACACAAGCCAAGACAATCTATGAAGCCAACTAACATTTTTGTAGAGTGGGCAATTATTTTAAGTATTTACTCATATTCAGCTCCAAATGGAGAACATTAAAGCACTATTATGAATCTGAGAAGGATGACAAAGTCCATGTAAACAACCTCCTTTAACCTCTTAAGGAGACTGTGTGATATTAGCAAAGGAGAAGTCTAAGAGGAAGGATGATAAAAGGATTTTAAAGCCTGGAAGCCACTCAATGAAATGGCCAAGCGAAGTTCCCCGTAGGCAGCTATAAATGATGCTGCTCAATTCACTTGTGCTGTGATGGACCCTGAGTTAAGCAGCATCAATCAGAAGTTAAGATACTTAAAAGAGTAACCTGCAGTTCATTATGAATATGAGCTCAGCTGGACAGGCACAGAGAAGGAAAGAGCTAACAGCATAAATCTAGTGCACCTGTATCATCTCATCTCAGGTTATTCCCTCTCCTCCACTCTCATCCCACTCTGGCACTGAGAAGCACTGAATGAAGCTTGCAGGATTGGCTGTCCCTATGAACAAAGTGGGAACTCCTCTTCCCAAAGCTCACATGAGGTTCTTCCAGCAACATATCTCCTTCCTTGGAGATTTTCAAACCCCAACTCCTCCCTGGAAAATCTGACATTCCTCTGAGGTTAGTCTTGCTCAGAGCAGGAGGTAACATAAATTTGCCTGGGATTGTCATCTCCACAAGTATCTCAGAGCCTCTTACACTTTACTGAACTCACGGTTGAATTCTGGCACTCCCTCTCTATACAACACACAGTGTCTTCTCAGCATAGACACTTGTTTTCTTGCAAGCCTTTCCCCCCAAAACTCTGATCAAAGTATCAGAAATCAAATAACCCCCTTCTGATAAATGTTTTTGGGGCCCTATTTCTGGTTTTACATGTTTTCTGTTTTAACATGTCCTTTGCTACCTCATCTATTGTTGTCCTGCAAGAGAGCAAAACTGAAGTAGGAAATTGCACATGCACAAAAGCAAATGCAATATCTGCCAAGGAGTTTTGTTAACTCGTGGATAATTTCTCCTTGCTGCAAAACAAGGCCTTTGCAGTGCTTCACAGTGAGCAGATAAGAAACCCAAGCCTTAAAAACTGAGTATTGCTGCTGGAAAACATGAGCTGCTCCTAGCACAGTGAGTCCCTATAAAACCATGATTCCATTAAAGGTGTATCCTGAAAGTACCAGTGGAGAGAGAACATCATGTTCTGTCAAGTCACTCAGGAGAGATCTTCACATGCTCCCATTCACCCTTCTGTCCCTTCTTGCCTTGTTCACAGTGCTGCTTTGAACATCACCCACCCCTCATTGTCTCTGCTCAGCACCCCCAAAGGCCCAACCTTGAGAACATGTATGCTCCTTTCCTCTAAGCCTTGTTCACTTACTTATTCAACCAGAAACTCAACATTCACAAACCACTGGCACTTTACATCTTTCAGGCACCTTCTGTAAGAGGCAAAGCTCACTCTGAGCTCTGCAGTAACCTGCTGGCGCTGAATTTTCACTCCCAGTTAAAGCAAGTGGGTCTTGAGCCCTGATGCATCATAGAATCACAGTTTCCAACCATAAACAAGCTAAAACAGAGACATTCCAATTTCACATAACCAGTTAGGTTGGAAGGGACCACAGTGGGTCATCTGGTCCTCAGGCAGGACCTCATACCAGTACCCAACATCCATCTGCCAGGGAAAAGCCTCTGTTTCCTGTGTTTGCCCGGCAAAAAGCTTTGGCAGTGCTGGGTGGGACCTGTCCCCACCCCAATGCCCAGGGGTGGTCACCCTTCATCTGAAACATAAATGCAGAATCATAGCATGGTTTCGGTTGGAAGGACCTCAAAGATCGTCCAGTTTCAACCCACTGCTCCCCTTTTCAACTCCCCTTCCACTAGCCCAGGTTGCTCCAAGCCCCATCCAATCTGGCCTGGAACACACTGCCCCAGGCATGGGGCAGCCACAGCCTCTCTGGTTAAGAGCCCTAAGGTAGCCACCTTGAAGTGCCTCCATGGGCGAGCTGCAGAGCTCTGGGAAGCACAGCCAAGCAGGTATTTTCGCAGCTATTGCTCTCAAGGCGCTTTCAAGGTCTTTTTCATCATCCTAACAGCAGGAGCCATTTTTAAGCCTTTCAAATAGTTTTAAATTAACTTTCCTGGACAAAGTTTTCCAGAGCAATATAACCTGACTGCATAAAACTCCAGGCAGGGGCGAAAGGAAGACAAAGTACGACTTGGGAGCGGAGGAGATGCTCCAGCTTGATGGAGATGGAGCTGTTTCATTAGTATGTAGATGCAAAGCCATTCCTGTACAGCTACTGAAGCACTACCCCAGCACTCATAGCAAGTACAAATCCATCTTGTGTACAAATAGGGCTTTTATAGCTTGGCACAGAGCTCCACTGCACAGTCAAACTTTTCAATGCCTGATCAATTTTTACTTGAAAGTGGCAGAACAGCTCATGCCAGAAGCCTGTGGGAAATGCCAGCTCAGTGGCACAAGGTCAGAGTGTGGTATCAAGAGATTTAATGAAAGTGTTTCAAGACAAACTTCTTGAAAGCACTGTGCTATCTAGAGAGGCACAGATTTACACTGCCTGGAGAGCTGAGGAGCAAGCTTTATCACTCTTTTCCAATCAAGAGTATGGTCTTTAACACCCTACCTGCAAGAAGCACAGCAGTAGGATTTGCTGTTTCTCTGTCTATTCAATCCTTGGGTATTGAGCTGAAGTTACTAGAGAAGTGTTAAATGCCAGAGGGTTTGTCCTCTACCAAAAAAAACCACCTCAAACAAACAAAACCCCAAACAAATCCCCCCCCAAAAAACCCTCAAAAGAAACCCTCAGGTGCAAAAGGTGTTAGTCTTATGAATAAACCACAGACAACTGAGTTTAAAGCTCAACAGCCCAAACGATTACCTTTTCTCCAGCAGTGCCTAAAACTCTACCTGGAAAAGAAGAAATTTCATCTGAACTGAAAGGCTCTACAATCTCTACCATTTTTACACAAGTATTTAAGGTGAAGTTAGTGCCAACAATGACCCTGAGCAGATGTCAACCATTAAGGCTTTCAACACAGTGGATTTTATCAGCTGTCACCACATTGTCTTATAAAAAGAGACAGTAATGCCCCATCAAAACCTGCTGGTCTGCCCGGGGTCTCCCCTTGCATCTCCACAAATGTACTGGTGGATTCACTTCCAAATGGAAATTTGCAAACACTCATCCTCTCTCCCATTAAAGTCTTTCAATTGTCTGAATCTGCAGTTTGAACCAATTCAAGTATAAGACTTTGAATTCAATTAGCAGAAATCTCAGTGCTCCCAACATTAAATTTGCAAGTGACATTTAGTGGCATTCAACACACACAGAGACACACACACACACACAGAGCTAAGCTAATACACTAATGGACCAGCAAAGGATATTGTAAGACACTCCACGTTGTGATGCTCTTTTTGCAGTCAAGGAAATTAAAAGAGTAGGCTGGAGTGGCCAGGAAGAGATGACAGCTGTTAAAAAACCTTCTTAAACCAAGCTTGACAAAGCTCTCCAGATCCACCACACAGTTAACAGCTAAGAAGAGAAGTGGCTGTTTTTTTACAAGGAGTAATGGGGATAAATCGAAAGAGGAAAATTTATATTAGATGCTTTTTCCTGCTGTCCCCAACATAGGAAGGACATGGAACTGTTGGAGCAAGTCCAGAGGAGGCCACAAAGCTGATCAGAGGACTGGAGCACCTTCCCTATGGAGATAAGCTGAGACAGTTGGGGCTGTTCAGCCTGGAGAAGAGAAGGTTGTGTGGAGACCTCAGAACAACCTGCCAGGATCTGAAGGGGCTCCAAGGAAGCTGCAGAGGGATTCTTAGTGAGGAACTGCAGGGACAGGACAAGGAGGAGTGGGGAGAAATTGAAAGAGGGAATTTAGTTGAGATCTTAGGCAGAAGTTTTTCTGTGAGGGTGGTGAGACAGTGCCACAGGTTGCCCAGGGAGGCTGTGGCTGCCCCAACCCTGGCAGTGTTCAAAGCCAGGTTGGCTAAAGCCTTGAGCAACCTGTTGTGGTGGGAGGTGTCCCTGTCCAGGGCAGGGGGTTGGCACTGGGTGATCTCTAGCCCCATTCCCACCCCTTAACCTACCATGAATCTATGTTCTGTTCAGAGAGGAGCAATTTGGGGTTTGGGTGTCTCTCAGGCTGTTTCAGTCCTTTTCTGCTGGTTTTACTGCGTTTATTCATCCCTCTTTTTCTGGTGAAGGCTTAGACAACACAGCCCACTCATCACCGTTCCGCAGACACACACACAGGAGAGATAAACTTTCCAAGGTAATAAGATGTGACACTGTTTGCCAAACCCCAAGAAGGCAGTTCAGCTTCACACCTGAGGAATCCTGCCACCCCCTGCACACCTGAGCCTCACACAGCTTGGTAGAAAAGCTCAAAATTTTCCTGTGTTAAATAACCCAAAGCTACTGGACTTTAGGGATTCCTTGAAGCCCTTTTTTCCAAGTGGCAATAAGCTTTGCCTTAATTCCACTGAAGTCAAGCAAATACCTCCAAAGAGCTTCAAAATCAGGGAGGCAGAAGGCAGATTGAGTTGGGAAGTCTGAGACAAAAAAGGCTTTAGAGTCATGGTTAAACAGAGGAAGATTTTGTTGTTGTTGTTGTTCACTTAAACTTAAGCAAATTAGCACAAGCAAAACCTTCCCCTGTGTTTCTTTGATTACAGATGTGTCATTGGATACCAGAGCAGCACTGTACAAGCTGATAAAGGAAACATCAGCAGGACATGTTCTGCTCCACTCAAGTCTTGCTCCTCCGATTTGGATGAGTGCACTGTAAAGACGAGTAACTACATTTTAAAGCTACATTTCTTTAAGGACCATGTTTTAGCCTCCAAAATTAAGCTTTTTGTCCTCTTCTCTCTTGACCAACTACTGTCAGAACAAAGCTCACATGGTACTTTCAAGGGTTTGGGAATTTCCCCCCCCCCCCATCAACATGTTTGATACAACCAGAAACAACACAAACATTTTAAAGATGCTTAAACAGAGTTCCAGAATGGTTTAGACTGGAAAGGACTTTAAAGGTCATGTTGTTCCACAGGGCAGGGACACCTTCCACTAGCCCAGATTGCTCCAAGCCCTGTCCAGCCTGGCCTGGAACACTCCCAGGGATGGAGCAGCCACAGCTTCTCTGGGCAACCTGTGCCAGTGTCTCACCATCCTCACACCCTTCCCGATACCCCATCTAGCCCTGCCCTCTGGCAGTGGGAAGCCATTTCCCCCAGCCTTTTGTGGAAGGACTGGGCTTAATTATGAGCTTGAATGATGCCACACTTAGGGAATTCAAGCCAAGGTTTCCAATCCACGGCACAGGAGTCATGCAGAACACAGCCCTCCGTCCTGCCTGTCCTCTCTGTGCGCTCATGTCCTGGGCACAAAAAGCCTCCAATGACACCCAAATCCTTTGCAAAACACTGCCCAGTCCATGACAGCTCAGTCCTGACCATCACATTCCAAGAAAACCTCTAAAAACACAGCTTTTTGAGCTCATTTTAAGCTCACCTCTACTTCAGAGCACTGTCTGCCCTTACAGTTGGTTTTGATGTGCTGCACTTGAATTAGGGCTGAAATAGCAGTCAGGAGCTCTGCTCTGCTTCAGCAAAGAACAGTTTGGACCTACCTCACTGTGTAGCCTTAAAAACCCTTCCTGCCCTACACATCTCTGCAAACCACACTGTGACAGAGAGGCCTCGTGCCACGCTCAACCAAACCAGCCCTCACAGCCACGTGCAAGATCCTAGTGTGATTTTTGGTGCTGCTATATGGATTTATTCTTTCACTCAAAGAGGGACTGGATTATTTTTATCTGAGCTTTTTTACTCCAGGATGTCCTGTTGCCCCAATTAAAAAGTCTTTAATTCCACAGCCATTCCTTACTGCAATTGCTATTAAATCTGAGTCCATCCCAGGTCACCCATATTTAGAGCAGCAATTAGCCAACAGTGAGTGATGCAGAGCAGAAGACAGGGAAGGATTCTTAAGCTGCCATCACCCACACTACATGTGTTTTCCTCCCCACAAGTTCAGTTCAAGAGAACTCACTAACTGTTTAATTAAAAGCAGCTTGAAGAGTGTTGAGAGAAGCAATGAAATACATGGAGAACAGGTATATAACTAACCACTGCCTTGTAGCTCCAAGTAGTCAAATAATACTCATTAATCCCTCCAAGTCCTGAAAATGATGCACCAACTTGGATTTGTTAACTGTGTAAGTGCTGCATTAAAAGCTAATTAACATGTGGAGGCCTGTTGTCTCTAGGTTGGCAACATGGAAGGTGAAAGAAATGTGTTAAACGATTTGGGAATCACAGTTTGTTGCACAGGCCAGAAACAGAGTTTTAAAGGCATCTGAGCTGAATTTAATGCTGCTCCACATGGCCAAACTAAGGAAATCAAAGTAATTTCTCTGGATTTAAAGGGGGTTTGTTACCCCTACTGTAAAAGCAGCCTTTACCTTTTGCCTGCCACCAGCCAGGGGAGATGGTGCTCTCTTTCCAAACTCTAAACTACCACACAAAGCTGAAGCAACTCCAACACCCACAAAATAAACCAGAAATCAACTCCAATGCAATATCCACTCCCCTAAAAAACACAGCCAAGCCCAAATCCACAAAGATCCATAGCAGTGCTTCCACTAACTTCGTACTGGTTCTGCATCCTGTATTGGCTCTGCATCTTGTACTGGCTCTGCCTCCTGGACTGGTTCTGTAACCTGCACTGGTTCCCAACCAGGCAGGAAAGCCCACAGAACTCCTTTTCTCCAGGTGGAGCCGAGGTGGGAGAAGGATGCTGCAGGAATCCTCCCCAGGACTGCAGTCACACTGACCTGAGTGCCACGAGGCCGTTCAGCCACATCTCGGCTCTGCTCTGCCCAGGGAGCCTGCCTGCATCAGCAGGCTCCAGCAGCACCATGGCAGCATGGCACAGCTCCCATTTGTCACAAATAACACTCTTTTTCTCTCTCTTTCCACCCTTGCTTCGCGTATTTCTGGTGCCTGAAGGCACCGAGCCTGTCTTTAATGAGCTTCTCACACAAGGCAGAATAAATTAGAAACCTTGATCAAAACAGGGCCTCCAGGAAGAGCACAGCAAAGAGACAGCCACATGCATTATATACCCCAAAATCACCCCAATCCTGCAGCCAGTCACTCACCAAGCCATTCCACAAGCAAACTGGGAGCACACCTGCTGGCCAGGGTGATGCTCAGGGGAGGTCTCTCCTTCTCACCCCCATTCTGCCTCCTAGTCTCTTCCTCTCTGAGACCCACAGGCCACTGCCACACTGCAAACCTCAGCTCCAGAGAGGCAGCACAGCCCTAATGCCACTGCTGTGGCCCTCCAAGGCATCAGGATAGGATGGAACTGTGTCCCACTCACAGGGGATGTCTCCAGCTTCTCTCAGAGAGGGAAGCATCCTGCCCCTGCACCCCAGAGAGCTGAGGGATCCCCTGGGCTGGGAGGGGCTGCATGAACCTCCCAGGCTGAAGGGAGCAGAGCCTCTGGGCTGGGTGGACCAGAATCACCCCCATGCTCCCACCTGAGCTGAGGGAGCCACATGTCCCCCCAGAGCCTCTGGGGCAGGTATGACTGGACTCCCCACTCAAACATCCCAGGACAGACTCGACCAGGCACTGAGGCTGAGGGGACTCGAGCCCCTCCTGGGTCTGGAGTCCCCCACACTGGGGCACAGAGCTCCCCTGGGACTCTGTGGCTG
>NW_008675762.1:0-747 GCF_000695815.1 Acanthisitta chloris
CTCGCCCTCCAGGCTGTTCAGCGCTGCGGGCACAGGGCAGAGTCAGGGGCACGCACCTGGGCACCGCAACACCTGGGCGGGGGCACAACTGGGCAAGGAAACACCTGGGCAGGGGCACAACTGGGCAGGGAAACACCTGGGCAGGGACACAACTATGGACAGGGACACACACCTGGGCAGGGACACAAATATGGACAGGGGCACACACCTGGGCACGGAAACACCTGGGCAGGGGCACAACTGGGCACGGAAACAGCTGGGCAGGGGCACAATTGGGCAGGTACAGCCCTACAATGGGTAAACACACCTGGGCAGGGGCACAAATATGGACAGGGACAAACACCTGGGCAGGGACACACCTGGGCAGGGACATACACCTGGGCAGGGACACAAAAATGGACAGGGGCACACACCTGGGCAGGGAAACACACCTGGGCAAGGACACACACCTGGGCAGGGACACAAATATGGCCAGGGACACACCACAAATATGGACAGGGACACACACCTGGGCAGGGACACAAATATGGACAGGGACACACACCTGGGCAGGGAAACACACCTGGGCAGGGACACACACCTGGGCAGGGAAACATACCTGGGCAGGGACACAAATATGGACAGGGACACACACCTGGGCAGGGACACAAATATGGACAGGGACACACACCTGGGCACAGAAACACCTGGGCAGGGGCACAACTGGGCACTGAAACAGCAGGGCAAGGACACAAATATAGACAGGGA
>NW_008675763.1:0-235 GCF_000695815.1 Acanthisitta chloris
CAGCAGCGGGCACGGGGAGCACTGGGAATAGCGGGGGCTGGGAGCACTGGGAGCAGCGGGCACTGGGAGCACTGGGAATAGCGGGGACTGGGAGTGCTGGGAGCACTGGGAGTAACAGGGACTGGGAGCAGCGAGCACTGAGGGGACTGGGGGGACTGGGAATAACGGGGACTGGGAGTGCTGGGAATAACGGGGACTGGGAGCAGGGGGGGACTGGGAGCACTGGGAATAGCGG
>NW_008675764.1:0-3005 GCF_000695815.1 Acanthisitta chloris
TCCCAGTCCCAGCTCTGGGTGTCTCAGCGTTGGGTGCAGCTCTGCCCGGCGCGTTCCCGGCCCAACGTCTCCCTCTAGCGGTCACACTGTGCCCTGCACCGGGCAGAGTCCGAGCCCTGGACGAGTCCCTGGACGAGCGTCGTTCCTGCTGCTCTGAGCATCCCTGCCCGGCCCTGAGCATCCCTGCTGGGCATTGAGCTTCTCTGCCCGGCCCTGAGCATCTCTGCCCGGCCCTGAGCATCCCTGCTGGACACTGAGCTTCTCTGCCTGGCCCTGAGCATCCCTGATGGGCTCTGAGAATTCCTGCCTGGCTCTGAGCATCCCTGCTGGGCCCTAAGCATCCCTGCCAGGCCCTGAGTGTCCCGGCCCAGCCTTGAGCTCCCCTGCCCAGTCCTAAGCTTCCTTGCCTGGTCCTGAGCATCCCTGCCCATTCCTGAGTATCCTTGCCCGGCCCTGAGCTCTCCTACCCGGCCCTGAGTGTCCCTGCCTGGTCCTAAGCTCCCCTGCCTGGCTCTGATCAGCCCTGCCTGGCTCTGAGCTCCCCTGCCCAGCCCTGAGCATCCCTACTGGACCCTGAGCTCCTCTGCTCAGTCCTGAGCATCCCTGTCCAGCCCTGAGCATCCCTATCCATTCCTGAGCGTCCCTGCCCAACCCTGAGCTGCCCTGCCCTGCCCGGGAGTGATGGTGGAGGGTGGGTGGGGATCTCAAGGTGCAGTCCTGGCACAGGAGTGGCTCAGGACATCGTGCCAGAGCTCCACACCCAGCAGTGACCAGCCCCAGCATCCTCCTTGCCCTGCACACCCCCCCAGGAACCTTCCGTACCCTGCATGAATCCTGGGCCCCTCTCCTTGCCCTGCACACCCTGGGGGGATGAAGGAATGCTTTGTGCCCAAGGAACTGACTCCTCTCCTGCACAGAACCTGGCTGTGAACAGGGACAAGGACTGGGCTCATCCTGCTGGAAATGGGCTCCAGCCTCCCCCCGGGCAGGGCTGGGACTGATGCCCATGTTCACCACAGGCAGCGCAGCATGTCAGAGGCGCGAGGAGTCAGCACTGGGGTGTTTACCCAAGGGTTTGTCAGCATTCCAGGCTTGGGCAAGGACCTGCCACCGCAGCTGCTATAAAAAGCCATCAGGGCTGTGGCTGAGACACAGCAGCTCCCATTCCTGCCCGGGCAGAGCTCCTCACCTGGGCAGGTTGGGGGCAGGAAGCAATGCTTGTTTGGTGGCTTTTGGCTGATAGCACCACTGACACAGTACTCCGAGGTGTCATCCAGCCTGCAGAGATGAACAAAGAGCTTCATCCCAGGCTGCTGCAAAACCAGTTCAGCTGAGCTGATGTAAAGATAGGAAAATCAGGTCACTATTGAGGTACATATTAGGGAGACACAGCAGCCATGGACTCTTCCCTTTGGGTATGTTGGGAGGCACCTGGAGCAGCCCCCAGCTCTCCAGGGCAGAGAGGTGATGGTTGGGACATGCTGCATCTCAGGGAAAGGGGATTTTTCCACAGCCAAGGCCTGTTCTGAGCTGGGACACTCCCAGCTGTATCCTGTGGCATGACCGAGTCACACTCCTGTGAGCCAGAGGGAATTTCCACAAGAAATTCTGTCCTGCTTGCACACATCAGCAAGAGACTGGCACATCTACTTCCCCTCCAACCCCCAAAGTGTTTCTAACACCCCAAAAAAGGATTATCCATTCAGTATCATATCACTGTGGCAAGGAAGTAACTCTAGGAAAATATTTTTTACTTAAAAACACCTAAATGCCAGAGTTGTCTGGAGCATCCAGAGCATGCTGTGCCACCTGAAGCGCACACAGTGCCAGGGAACCTTCCAAATTACAGCCCCAGCACCTGCAGGGGAAGGGAGATGGAGGAGCAACTCAGCCCAGGCTGCAGCAGCCACAGCTGCTCAGGATCTGCTGTACTCCCATGAAATTTGCTTTCTTCAGACACTTCAGAGGTTCCATGAAAGCTCCAGGATCCACGTGAGCACAGACACACAGCCACCACCACCAGGATTGCTTCCAGCTTCAAACATTTCCTTAAGCAATTTGCACATCTTAAAAATAAAATCCTTTATTGATAATATGAATGTTTTACATGTTTAATGCCATCAGCTATAAAAATGATTAAAGACTTCAGCTCAGTACATTTGGCTTTACAAATTTACAAGTGTTAATGAATTAATACTAGTGTTATATGTTTTGCACTTCATTATACTCCATTAGCCAGTGACAAACTCTGCAACAATGTCTGCTTAGGATTGATGAGAGTTAGAGAAGAAATATTTAGTTGCTTCCACACAGAATCTACATCAACAGTTAAATACTAACTCTAAATGTCTTACTGAATTAGTTGGATCCATTTTAATCCCTTGTGCTTAGTCTCTCTCAGAAGTTAGGCTACTAGCAAAAATACATTCTCTTGCATACCCCTTCCCATAGTACATTTCAGAACAGTACTCAGTGCATTTCCTAATAGACTTCATCATAGTCTCTCTCTCTCTCTAGAGCTATCAATAAAGGGGATAATACCAGTTAGATTAATGTAAAAGCAAAGAAACTCGTTAAAGCAGTGTATACAAAAGCCTCACTTTTGAATCAGAAGGGATACATGGGCCAAAATCTATCTGCCCATCTGGTTTTCACTCTCAACAAGAGGAAAATAAAAAAAAAATCTGCTGTGGATACTTAAAAAAAGTAATAAATGTGCTTCCAAAAGTCACTGCCCATTTCGCTCTGTCTCCTTGCTGTCAGTACACAACCTGTTTTCTGTTAGGAACAACATCCCATAATACCACCCTTTAAAAGACTACTCAAAGGTGTGTACAAATCTCTGTTCTGGTGTAAACACCTGCCCTGGCTGTGTGGGTGAACCACAGGGTCACTCCAACTTCTCAAAGCAGCAGAGAGCAATGATGTCCCATGGAACAAGGCTGGAAGGCTGAAGGAACCTCTGTGCCATGGACACTTGTGCATCCTCCCATGGCACAGGGATT
>NW_008675764.1:3030-25644 GCF_000695815.1 Acanthisitta chloris
TGGCAAAGGAGAAGGTGTTCCTGGCAGTGTCTGAGGCAGTGGGAAGCTGTGCTCTGTAAACACGGCGCTGCAGCCGAGGGAAGTGCTCAGTGCTGGACAACACCAAGCAGTAAGTCCAGTTTCTAAATTTAGGATCAGTTCACATCCAGCACCCAAGATCATTAACTCAGGGTCATGCTCTCAGCATCTGTCACTGCTCCGTGGGGTTTGTCCTGTATTTCTTGCTGCACTGTGCTGTGCAGGTTGGTTTTCTTGCAGCAAATGTTTCTGTACAGGAACCAGTTCCTTCTCCCTTCTTGAGCCTAAATAATCCTTCACACACATGATTAGCCTCAAACCTTAGGCAATTCCTCACTAAGTGAGTTTTTGAAATCTCAATGAATTGCCATGTTTTCTTCCTCTTAGGCACAAGATGAAGAATAGATACAGATTTCCCTAGCACACTGTGTGTTTGGTATGTGTGTGTGTGTGATACACCTACACATATATACATACTCAATTCCACAACAGCAATGGTTGGTTCCATATTTGCAGCCAAGGAAAGCCAACAAGATCCCACAGCTAGTGGGTAAAATTCAGCTCAGCCACACACAGCTGACAGAGATGAGGAACAACATTATTGCTTTTGTTTAGAGTTGGAGATCCTATGTGACTGTTGCAAAAAAACCTGTATCATATGGACAAGTGGATTTTTTTTTTCAAGTAATAGTGAGATCTTCATCAAGTAACAGAAAGATCCTTTTCTCAGAAGTTCTACACACAACAGTAGAATGCTTGAAGAGCTTGAAAATTCCAGGTGACACACCAGAAACCAGAGTTTAGCCACTGAAAGCACACAGGCATCTCTGCAGAATGGGTTACAGGAGAGCAAAAAGAACTGTATGGACAGGGAATACTGAGAGAAAAGTAATCTGGATTGTAATACAGCTAAATTTTACCCCAAGAAACTTGTGTGCTTCCTCAAATAGCTGAGAGCTCTGCCTTGTGGCTCCTGTCTGGTGGTCACCTTACAGAATTTGTAGCCCATTTGCTAACTTCTTTTAGCAAATGGAAAGATTTCAAAAGAAAACCAGTGTTGGTTTCAACATTCAGGACTCAGAAGAACTTGTTTGTGCAGCTAGATGTTTCCCTCCTCACCTTTTCCCGAGAATCACATTCATATTGCAGGCTTAGAGTTCAGGCACTTTGATAAAATGTTCATCTGGAGTAAAAAGTCTGCAAAAAAGTTATTTCTGCATAATTTAAAAGTAGCATTTCAGTCCCATTAGAGGTTGAGGGTTAGGTCCCACCACGTGATTATGGTTCTTGTTATCTCCAATGATTTGACTGTTGCCATGTGACATTTGGAGGCTACTGTATAGCTGTGGTTAAGGTTTCTTCATAAACAAAAATATTTTCCTACCTATTAAAACAAAAAAAACAAAAAAAAAAACAAAAAACAAAAAACAAAAAAACAAAAAAACAAAAAAAAAAAAAAAGGAAAAAAAGGAAACTAAATGCTTTATACAGACAGAATCTGCTACTATGGAAATAAATAACACGGAGTGGAAAAACAGTGTCTTAGCTCCAGGGTGCTAAGCTGTGGAATGTCACATTCCCAAGTTCTGGAGACTAACTGCTGGTTGGCAGGAGGATCTCGAGGTCTTTGCCATTTGACACGACAGCATTGTTAGAGCAGCTACTGGTCACATCCATGGGGGCACCCAGAGGAGATGCCTGGGAAGAGGCTTTGGAGAGTGGAGCAGGAGCAGCAGGTGACTGAGCCAGGCCAGGTTTCTTTGGAGGAATGGGTGGTGGGTTCCCTCTTTCTGCTCTAGGAATGGTTGGTGACTTAATTCCAGGAGACAATGGGCTTAGAGGACTGGAAACCTTGACAGGGCTCGGAGAGTGACCAGACTCAGTTTTGGGGCTCACAGCGTTTGCCAGGTTGCGATAGTCCGTGCCGAAAGGTGAACTGTTGGGGGACACAGGTTTGATAGGTCCCTGCTGGCTGGTGAATCTGGACAGGACCTGAGTGACCGTGTTCCTGGCCAGCTGCTTGGCTGCAGAGTTGTCTGCCAGAGTGGGGGACAGGTCCCTGGAGGGAGGGCTCTGCAGGCCACTCGACTGGTGGTCCTGCTCAGCCTGGGACTGGAACTTGTGCCGAGCGGCGTGGAAGCGCTGGTTGATGCCCACCTGGTAGGAGGATTGGTACCCAGGGCTGCTGGCAGAGGCTCCCACCAGGCGTTTAGTCAGCACTGGTGAGGAGCAGGGGGAAGGGGTCAGGGAGGAGGCAGCTGTGCTGCTGGGAGACAGGGACACCCCACTCGAAGGCAGTTGGGACATCAGATGCACTGGTGACTCTGTTCTTACAGGAGAACTTCCATTCTCCACTGTGGTTTCTGGGGCTGCACCAGCAGATTTCTCCTTTGGAACTTGGCTCTCTGCAGCATTTGTCTGCAGGACCTCCCCACCCACCTGCAGGTCTGTGTCACAATGCCCATTGGATTTTGCATAGGAATGAAGAGGTGTAGAAGGGCTGGGGAACACGGTGTGGACAGCTCTGCTGGTGCTGGCAGGGTGTGCTCGTTCTGCCTGCACACACTCTGTCTGGCAGGACACAGACTTCACTGTGGGACTGTCAGTTGCAACACCTCTGGACATCACCGGGGCTTGGCTTGGCTGCTGTGCCTCAGAGGGATTGTGCTCCTGGCAAGAAGCTTCCAGCTCTTTCAGGGCTTTCTTGAGACATTCCACCTCTTCTTTGAGTGCTTTTGTACGGTTCTCTTCTCTGTTCAGCTTGGCTTTCAGCTGTTCTCTTTCAATGTCAAACTCTGAGAGCTGCTTTTCTACTTGTGCTTCCATCTGCAAGCCCCTCTTCCTCTTGGCTGCCAGCTCCTCTTCCAGTTTGCTCACCTTACTCTTCTCTTTCTCCAATTTCAAGCTCAATTCTGCTGTCTTCTGCCCCTCTTCAGCTGCTTTGGCAGTGGCTTTCTTGCACTCCACAACAAGCATGGAAGAGAGTTGTTTGTGACGTGCCCTCTCCTCCTCCAACTGGCTTGACAGCTTCTTCTGTTCTTTTTCAAACTTCTTCACTTGGGATTTTTCAAACTCCACCTGGAAGTTAAGAACCAAAGAGACTGTAAAAGAACCCTAAAACCTCCTGAAATAAATGAAGGATAAGAAATGAAAGGGAATGAGGTTACTGAGTATCTTGGAGAAATGACATGGTCCAAGATGGCAGTGGCTAAGGAAGAGGTTCTTGCCCCAGGAATCTGCAAGAGAGTCTGGAATGACTCAGCTTGCACGTAGTAAGAATTATGACTTACTAGTAGTTTTATCATGTATGAAATTCAATTGACCTTTAGTGAGATGTACACCCAGTCTGCCATGCACTGATGGAACAAGCGATCCGCAGCAAAGCTTCCTTCCACCTCATTTACCACTTTGTCAGTTTGCCTTTTAAAGGCATTTAGGCTTTAAAATGCTGATGTGTTATGTATGCTTAATAAAGTCTACAGGCTTGAGGAACAGAAAACAGTGGCTTAAATATTTATTAGCATCTCTGAGTAACACCCCCAGGAGACCTCTCATGACTTAACTTGCAATTTTAACTATACAAAGCACCATCAAATGTGTTCAAGAGAACTCCTCAGATTTCAGACCAAAGTAAGATTTCAAAGCATTTTATTGCCTATTAATAGCTTTTAGCACTGCTCAGCTACCAAAACACCCTGAGAAATTAAGGTTGGTTTTTGTACCAAAGTGACAAAGTGCCTTACAGAGGGAGGTTTCTGCTACTCTTTCAACACATCCCCACTGAGTTCAGCACCAGGAGCTCAGGGTTTCTGTGGGTTGGGCAATGAGGAGCCACCACAGGTACCTGCTGGGTGAGGCGCTCCCGTTCCTTCTCCAGCATGTAGGTGACATCATCTCCTTCTGCTGTGTCCTGCGCGTGACGCTGCCTCTCCTCCTCCAGGTCCAGGATCACCTGCCCAGCAAACAGCAGTCATGGAATCAGAGAATCAACCAGGTTGGAAAAGACCTCCAAGATCATCAAGTCCAACCCTACTGTGGTCACTAGCCCATGGCACTAAGTGCCACATCCAGTCTCAGCTTGAAAACCTCCAGGGATGGTGAATCCACCACCTCCCTGGGCAGCACATTCCAATGTCTGATCATTCCCTCCATAAAAAGATCTCTTCCTAATCTCCAACCTAACCCTCCTCTGGCAGAGCTTGAGTCTGTGCCCTCTAGTCACTTCCATGCCCAGGAACACTGACAAGCAGGGAGAGATCAGTGCCTTTGCCAAATGACACAGGACAGCAACCACAGACACCCAAATTCAACTCAAAATCACACAAAAGCAGCTTTTGGCCAAATTGCAACACTACATTATCATCTGGTCTAACAAAGTCAGTTTGTGAAAGGAGTTAGGAAAACCTCACACTGGATCCATCTCCATTTTATTGTTAAACAGCTAAATTGCACCCTGTTCCTCCAGACTGCACAACAGCATCGAGAAGGTCATGTTATTCATCCTTGGTTGTACAGTGCCCTCATCCCAGAATGGTTAGGGTTGAAAGGCATCTCTGGAGATCATCTAGACCAATCCCCTTGCCAAAGCAGGCTCACCTGGAGCAGGTTGCACACATCACATCCAGGAGGGTTTAGAACATCTCCAGAGAAGGAGATACAACCTCTTTGTGCAGCTTGTGCCAGTGCACTGTCACCCTCAAAATAAATCAGTTTTTCCTCATATTCAGATGGAGCTTGCAGTATTTTCATTTGTGCCTGTTGTCCCTTGAAACTCAGAATTTCCTGGCAGGACCATCAGGACAAACCCCAGCAGGAGCAGAGGTGCTGCATCCAGGAGACACAAGGCAGTAACAACAACAGCAACACAGCTCTCACTATGGTTCCAGCAGTAAATCACGCACAGGCCTCTCCCCAGTGCCTTACAGGGGATTTGAGGACTGCAGTGCAAAGTTTATTTTAAAGAACATTAATTTGTTCTTCCACTTAAGAACAAGATGAGCTCTTGAAATGAAACTGCTTCCCACAAGGACCCAGTTAAGGAGCTCCTTCAGTTTTAATGCTGAATTACATGAATAATTGAAGTTCTATTAGCTCAACAAAAAAAAAAAAACCCACAACAGAACACAAACTTCCCAAGAGGCTCTGCTGTATCTCATCACCAATGCTCTAAGCTCTCCCAACACATGCTCCCCATCAATTTAGCAGCTCCTCAATCTTCCTGAAATTTAAGCTTCCAAATAGTGTTTAAATATCACCAAGTATATAAGAAAGCTTTTCACAGAAGGAGACAGGAAGAACAGAAGGAGAAGGGGGAAAATGATCTGATTTTAATGGTGGATATTGGGCCAGAAAGTAAAACACAGCCTTGCTGTACTTCCAGTGACTTCCATTTCTGTGGAAGGACACTCTGGCACATGGATCAAGCACTTTATTGGTGTCAATACATGTTAAAGCTATGCCTGAAGTATAACAGGTGCTTCATTAAGGAGCCCAAATAGCATGAAAAAGAGTTTTGTCACTCCACACTTCCTTAGGGAAGCACAAGGAGGTGCTCTCCCACAAGCACCTGGCACCAGCTCTTCAACAAGCACTGAGAACAAGTCACAAGCAGAACACTGATATGTCTGCTGAGAATTCCATCATCCAGAAATCCTCTCTTCCATTTTGGTAAGCACTACATCTCCCAGCTGTGAGCTAGTTATTTTTTGGTGTGTCCTAACAAAAAGAGCTTGTGTCTATTTCCAGTTTTGGAATTATAACTAATGAACTTACCAGCTGCATCATCCTGAGTGAAAAGTTCAAACACAGGTGTGAAGTCCTTTCAAAGCTCATGGCATTTAAGTGCTTTGGCTGAAGTTAACATGATGAAAATGCAACTATTCTGCACATCTTACTGGAAGAAAAACTTACCTTTCTGTGCCTGCTTTCTGCAGCAGCTAGTTGGGATAACATTCTTTCCTGCATGTTCTTGCAATGTTTCATCACCACTTTCAAAATAGATAAAGGATTGGAGCACACTGGTTGCTTTTCACCATGATTCCCTTCTTTCAGGGTCTCAAAATCCCTCTGCAAAGCCATCAGGGGGTCACTGATGTTGTACTTGCCATAGCGTTCCTCAATGAAGGTGTCCCTGTGCTGGGCCTGCAACACAAAAACATCTGCATTTTAATACACCAGTAAACGACCTGGAGAAGAAAGGATTTTAGTTAATATTCCTCTTTCCCAGTTTTCTACTCAGAGATAAAGAGAACTTCATACAGTCTGATTCATATCCTGTTATCTGCTGTAAGAATAGGAGCATTCAGACAGGAAAAAACACAAGTGTGTCGTGTTAAAGGTTAACAGACAAGAGACAGCAATTCATCACACAAAGGGATCTACCTGCCAAACAGCAGTGCAGCCCATGCCACCAGAGTGATCTCCAAAGTCTGGCTGGCCCTCTCCACTTCTGATCACACCATAACAATGGGACAAACACTCTGAGCATGAAGAGTTACGTGCAGGGTGAGGACAATAAACCTTCTATCATCAGAAGGGGTTTTTAAGCTGTTAACATTTAAGGTTTCAGCTAGGCCCCAAGCTAATAAAAATGACAATGAATAGATGTTTAAATGGGCAATACAAATTGAGGGCTGTGTCCAGTTCTGGGCCCCTCACACAAGAAATGTATTGAGGGGCTGAGTATGTGCAGAGAAAGGAACAGAGCTGGGGAAGGGTGTTGAGAGTCAGTCATATGGGGAGTGGCTGAGGGAGCTGGGAGGGCTCAGCCTGGAGAAAAGGAGGGTCAGGGGGGACGTTATTGCTGTCTACAACTCCCTGATAACAGGAGCCAGGTAGGGATCAGGCTCTGCTCCTGAGCAACAAGTGACAGGACAAGAGGAAACAGCCTCAAGCTGTGCCAGGGGAGGTTCAGGTTGGACATAAGGAGCAATTTCTTCACAGAAAGTGAAGTCAGGCATTGGAAAGGGCTGTCAGGGAGGTGGTGGAGTCACCAGCCCTCGAGGTGTTCAAGGAATGACTCAAAGTGGCACCCTGGAGCAACTGATGAGGTGGTGATGGGTCACAGGTTGGACTCGGGAGTCTCAAAGATCTTTTCCAACCTTAATGATTCTAAGCCTCAAAGATCTTTTCCAACCTTAATGGTTCTATGAAAAGGTGAAGGTCTCCCACTAAGAAAGACAATAGAATCTAGGTGGGGTGATGGTCTCCTACTAAGAAAGACAATAGAATCTAGGTGGATCAAATATATGGAAGCAAAGCCAGGCTGGATGAGTCCTGCTTCACAACTAGGAGCCACCTGCTCTCCAGGTAAGATACTGAGTCTTGCAAGAGGCTTTTGTAAATGTTTCTATTTCCCCAGCTGGAACAGAAGCAAACAAATTCACAGGCAGCCTGAAATCAGCCCCAGGGAGGTTAGATGAAGATGGGCTTGATTAATTTCTCCCTGTCCCTCCAGTTGAACAGTGACTTTTAACCAAGTGGCCCCAGACAAACTACAAACAAAGTCTTGCTTAAAAACACAGCAGCTCCACAGTCTATTCAGCCTACAAACATCCTCGTGCCACAGCCTCCTGCCATGGCCATGACTTACATTCCACAACTGTGTGAAAGGAAAGAAGGTAAGTACCAACTGTTGCCCAACAAAAGATTTAATCATTTACTGTCCACCGGTGGAAGAGCAGTTGTGTGGTTTCCTTGACTATGTCACCATCAAAGAATTTCATGTTGAGCAATTAAAGAGTTTCACTCTTGCAAGAGCCTATAAATCCGTGAGTTGTTAATAAAATCCCTCATGTTCTCCTCCAGACTAAACAAAGTGGAGTTTCTCAAGAAGCAAGACAGGAATGATGAGGTTCTTTTGGTGACATGTAAGAACTAAGACAACTCACACATACTAGACTCTACATTTATGGTGTTTAATGGTTGGATTTAATGACCTCAGAGGTCTTTTCCAACCTAAATGATTAAATGAATCAGCCATTCCAGCTGGAAATCTGTTTGTTAGGACACCAAAAGGCTTATCCTACTCAATGATTACTGTGAAGCTCGAAAACACAAAACAAAATTTCATAAACACACAGATAATAAAATATTATCTACATGTTTACCACCAGCAGAAACCACATGAAAACAGGTATCTGTACAGCACAAGATATCAGAGGGAAAACAGATCTAGGTTCAAAGGAGCCCTCAGAGCTGTAAGAAATTTAATCATTGATTTCAACTGAAATAGTTCTGAGCATCTGTGAAAACCTGTGACTGTTTCATTGCTGTGTGTTAGTCCTGACAGCACAACCCTGTGCCCAGCAGAGCTATGCACCTTGCTGAGAAATAACATCTTCTGTGTCCCACGTCTAAATCTGATTCCTCCTGATTCATATTGTCTCCTAAGGACTGGTTACCATGGCAATTCACACCTTTACTTTTCCAGAGCATATAAATGACTCTGCACTGCTCTGCACAGGCATGTTCTTAGTGAGGCCACAGAGAAAGGTGTGGGTTATCCTCTGCATGAGTTACCTGCACTGCTGAAATGCAAGAACGAGCCCCAGGACCTCTAACTCGAGTGTGCTATCACCTTTCAGCCAGTTTAATTTAGAGCAGACTTCAGCATGTCTAACTAGCAAAGCACTGTGTGACCTACAGGAGGATTCTAATCCTAACTGCACTTTTCTTGCCAGAGCACATACATGACATGTTTCTGCCTCAAGAGATTGCTCCAAACAACCACTACCTGCACTTTACCAGGTGTGCTTCACCTTTCCACACACACACTGCTCCCAGCTGGGCACAAACAGCAAGTGAGCCATTCCAAAGCAAACCCTGCAGCTTTGCAGAGTTGGTGGAGGGCTCCAGCACCAGCCCCACACAGCCCTGACTCTGCTGATGCTGTGAAATGGCATTCAGCTGGTGCAGGGTGGAAAACAAAGCTCTGAATGCAGAGTGAGCCCGTGCCAGCCTCGCTATGTGCTGCCCCAGAAAGCCTTTCAGGGAGCAGCAATGGCAAACTGTCAACAGCAAACTGTCACCCATTTCTCATGGGACAGCACAAGGACATCTTTTAGACAAGAAAGACAGCAAAGACAACTCAGAGTCCAGGATTCCTTGGAATGGCTGCTTTGTCATGTCCCAGTATCAAAAATGCAAAGAGTTCCCTCGAGAATACAAGAAGTGGAGTTGTGACTAATACTACTGTGGAATATCCCAAACTGGAAGGGACTCACAAGGATCATCAGGTTGTGGAATATCCCAAGCTGGAAGGGACTCACAAGGATCATCAGTCCAGACCCTGGACAGGACACCCAAAAATCCCACCCTGTGCCTTGAGAGCATTGTCCAGACACTCCCTGAGCTCTGTCAGGTTTGGGGCTGTGCACACTGCCCTGGGGAGCTGTTCAGTGCCCAAACACCTCTGGGGGAAGAGACTTTGCCTAATATCCAACCCAAACTGCCCCAACACAGTTTGCTGCCACAGCAGTAGATGTAGCAGAGTAGTGATGCTCTGCTCCCCACCCCCCACAGCAGCTGGTACACATACTCTGCAACAGAAGAGCAAACTGCTGGAACTAAGCTGTGCAGATCAGAGCCTGAGAGAATAAAGCTTGGCTTAACTCAGAGAACTGCTGAGGTTTGCTGCTCCCACCTGCATTCCAAGATACAACCATGTGATTAGCATGAAAAACATTAATGAAGTCAATTCCTGCTCTCTTGACATGAGGCATAAAAACCCAAACCAAAACACTTTGCTATCCATATCTCCTTCATAACCAATCCCAATTAGGGACATCCATCCTATGATTCCAGTCTGGAACTGTGTTTTAACCCTTGCAGTAAACAAACACAGAAGAACAGCTCACACTCAGAGATACTCCTCCCTCTTTATCAGCAATATCCACCAGGAACTGTGGATACCTTTGATCAGAGCTTAAGATATTGTTCTAACTTTGCATTTAAAAAAAAGAAAAAAAAGGAGGGGAAGGAAAAGATCAGCCCTGGAAATGGGAGGGCAGCCCTGGATAACAAGCCATCCCTGGTTTCATGAATCACCGGAAAAACTACATGGCCTTTTTTCTTTTTTTTTTTTTTTTCCCAGGAACAGGGAATCTTCAGTTTTTCTGAATTTATAAAAATGACTCAAAGAAACCTCAGTTTAAGTGTGGAGGGAAATTCTAAGTGACTCAAGCATTAAAAAGGCCGTAAATATAAACTGGGATATCCATCCAGCCTAACTGCTTTGACAGATGAGCTTAATCCCAGCTCAGCCTGGTGCTGCTCTGTCTACAACCACCCAGACACAGGACAGAAACCCTTCAGACAGGCACCAGTGCTTCCACACTGTAAGCAGAGTGGGGTGGACACACCTTGCCTTTACTGCTGGGCAAGTCCTTCCCAATAAAAGCTCAAAGAACTGGGATGAAGGTGTGTCCCCTTCAGTTTTTGCAATGCTGTAGGTGTAACAAAAAGCTCTGTTTTCTTCTGCTCCTCACAGCACTGGGCTCTGAACTCTGTTGAATTTACTGGGGTGGTTTATTTCCTGTCTGGGGAAGAACAAGAAGTTCTTCCTTGCTACTTTGAGCAATTAAGTATTTTCCTGAAGTAGCATGACAAACAGATGAGACTATCATAACACTAATAGCTTTCTCGAGTCCAGCTACTCTTCTTTACTAGCCAACAGAGCATAAACATTTAATTAAAGTCGTCTAGACTAGGAAACAACTCAACCAGGTCATCCTACAGCGACCACATCTCAATTTCAAAACCAACTCCAGTGCTGTGGCACTTGGGCCACTGTGCACTTGGAAATGCAAATAGGGATTTTTCACCTGACACCTCTGTGCTACAGGTCCCACTGAGCAGCCACCTGTGCCTCCAAAACCCTCAAGGAAGCTCTTTGAAAATTAAGACATGATGCCATAATCTCCAGAGGGTTTTTTTTATACAGGTGTGGAACTGTCACAGAGCCCAAAGTGAAAAAAAAAAAAAATCAACCTAGATCTCAGATCCTAATATCAACCTACTAAAACACTGAAATCCACAGGAAATCAAGCTTCAGTAGTAAGGAAATAAGGTTACAAAATGTATTGTTAGCTTAAGAATGGAAAATTTCATCTGGAACACCAGAGATTACATACATTCAACCACATCAACTGAGCTCTGAAAGCACAGCTGAAATCTTCCACAATTAGATCTTCTAATTTAGTGCCTCCACCTGTATCATTTCAAATATGCAGAGCTGTGAATTCCCTATCAAGACACTCAAACTCCAGAAGCAACTAAATGGCCTAGTCAGCAGTTTTGAAACTATTAAACTGCCCTCAACCAACAGGAAAAAAAAAAAGATAACACTGAAGCTTGGACTGCTCTTTCAAAAAGGAAGCAGCGATGCACGTCAGCCACTCTTAAAAATAAAACTGCAGATGACTGGAAGAATTAGGCATATGTGGAGAGGGTTCCATGTGAAACTGGCTGGATTTTAGCTCTAGGTTGGGTAATGGATCACTGAGAGTCCATTTGGGAAGAAATAATTCTGATTTTATGGAGCAGCAGCAATATCTGACACAACTGAAGAGATGTTTCCTGTGCAGGCACAGCAAAGGCTTCACTTGGTTAGGAAAAAGGTGGTTTCCTCTTGGGATTCCTAGACTGTTTGGGGATGGATGTTTCCCATAACCTAATTCTGTAATTTTTTTTGAATAAAAGATTCCCTTTTACTGAACCCTTGTTTATGTGACAGCATTTTCTCTCTGCCTTCAATAACCTTTACAACTTGTTTTACTGGAACATCAAACAGGGAATTTCCAAGACGTGTTTCCAGTCTTTTTTTGGACATCAAGTAGAGTATTACTCTTGCCTGTAATTTCAGAGTTCAGGTTTTAACCCTGGGCACAAGACAAACATACAGTTAATTAACTGCAGCTACTGCCTATGCACTTCTCCAGTCATCATTTGCACAGAAGTTCCTCCTTCATGCAGCAGAGAGTGGAATAATCTTTAAATAGCTTCTTGCTGCCTTGAACTTCCTTATTAGCTTCTCTCCCCAGAGACAGATATTGGGAATAAAGACAGGCTGAGGTCACAGCAAGCACTGACAGAAGAAGGGAAATGGGGGTGGGGACCACAAAAATAAATGTCCAAATGCTGGAGTGAGATTCCAAGTGTTGCTTTTTAGCTCCAGCTCTGCAGCAATGCCTAGCACAGAGCCATGAAGCAAATTGCTCAAATGCAGCATCTGTCTTAATTGCTATCATTAGATCAAGTGAACAAACCAGATCAACGAGAGCTCCCCACATCTGCCCACGTCAGAGCTGTTATCAGCTGTGGAAAATATAAGAAGTTTTCTTAGGAAATGTCAAGCAGTATAAAACTGCAATTTCTTTGCCTGGGAATTTCTGGTCCATGGTGTAATCCTGGCTGTGCACAGCTCCCAGCACATTGGGCTGGTGGCCCAGGGACTGCACTGTGTCCATGCACTGCACTTTGGTCACTCCTAAAACAGGGAGTCCAAAACACTTGGATGGCTGAAATTCAGAGCAGGAACCATTCCAGCATGTTCAGCCTGGAGAAGAGAAGACTGTGGAGACCTCAGAGCAACTTTTCACTCTCCGAAGGGCCTGCAAGGAGCTGGAGAGGGACTCTGTGTTAGGAACTGCAGGGACAGGACAAGGGGAAATGGGTTCAAACTGAAGGAGGGAAAAGTCTAGGTTGGATGTGAGAAAAGGTGGTGAGACACTGGCACAGGTTGCCCAGGGAGGCTGTGGCTGCCCCAACCCTGGTGGTGATCAAGGCCAGGCTGGATGAGCCTTGAGCAACCTGATCTAGTGAGGAGGTGTCCCTGCCCAGGGCAGGGGTTGGGACTGGATGATCTGTCAGGTCAGGTCCATTCCCTAAATTCTATGATTCTCTGATTCATTCCCACATTCTCTCAGCTCCCTGTTCAGCACCACCTGGGTACTGAGAAGGTGAGGAGAAATCAGTCTTGTGGAAGATCCTGGCAAACTGTGCTGCTTCAAGCAAGGAATAAACAAAAAGCTCCCCAAACCTGCAGAAAAAGCTGTAAGGAACTGCAGCATTCCAGCAAGACAGCACCCATGGGAACACTGCTCCATGGCAGCTGCTCTGTAAGTGATGCAAAAGCCCAATTTGCCCCATCTGTGAAAGATTTACAGCATCTGCAGTAAGGTTTTATATTACTGAACTTTCCTTCCTCTTTAAACAAGAGGTAGACTTCGGTTTCTGAAAAAGTGCACTGTAAACTTCATTTCTAAACCCACTGACAAATGAACACTTCACTCTGCAATGCATTAATAATGTTTCCCAGCCAATCACTGGATTCAGGAGCAGAGCTGAGCACCAGCTCCCAGTCATTAACACAGAATAGTTTCTATTCCAGTGTAAATCGCCTGAGGCCTTATTAACATAAAAGAATAAGCCAGAAAGCTGTTTCCTGTTCTTTAAAAGCAAACAGAGCTCCAGCTCTAATGTATGGAAAATTCTCTTTAAAGCACAGTAGGCAGGGAACAAAATGCTCTAACACAGTGATAGAGATCCATTTAAATATTGAATTGTTTCCAGTCCTGGTGTGCTATTTCAGCCCAACCTGTGTGGTTCATGCAATCCTTCCTACATAGCAATAAGGGCTGAGAGTCTAACCCTTGGTATTATGCAACTCTGACAGCATCTGGGGTTTTTGGATGATATAAACATGATTAGAACTACAGGAAAAGGAGCACAATAAGAAGTGAGACTTAAGGTCTGTTCCAAGGAGAACATTGAGATTTATGGAGTGGACAGGAAGCTACTTTCAGGCAAAAAAAAAAAAAAAAAAAAGCTTTTTTTTTTCCAAGGAGGTTTTAAAATAGGAAAAACAAACTGAAGTACTGGGCAAGAATATTTTGAATACAGCAAATTTGTTCACTTAATCCTTTATAGAAGCATAAATGTTGCAATTGAAGCAATGTTGCAATTTTAAATGGACATCAGAAGTCATGAGCAGGTTCACAGGGAGAGATGAAGTTCCCTACCACAGTGCTCAGAACTCCAATAGAGACAATATGCAAGGCAAAAAGTCAACCTCAGGAAAAAAAATAAATTAATGAAGGACAGAAGTCAGTAAGGGCAAATTATAATATACTGAAGGCATCAATTAGAGTCACCTAACAACTGCTCTGGATAACATGAATCTGAGCACCAGGAGTCAAACCTGTCACCCCAGAGGCAGGAGAGGTGTTGGCTCCAGGCAGAGTCTGAAGAGATACCCAGGGAGAAAGGAGCATGGAAGAAAGAGTAAAGATTTGGGGAGAAGAGGTGAAGGGAGGAGAGGAAAGCAAAGGAGCAAGCTCAGCAAGTTGTCTCTGGCTCAACAGCTTGATTTTGACAGAGAGAAACGAGGCCAGTGCCAGGCAACAAGTGCCTGATACCATGAGGGAGAAGAAAACTATTTTAAGCTTTGTCATCTGCACACATGGATTCTCTCTGCTAAATGCCAGATGCAAAGTGTTTGTCTCTAAGTGTGCAGGAATATCAATTATTCCAGACTGTACTACAGTCAAATCACAAATTTACAAACTGAGCCACTTCATCTCTGCAAAGTGCTTGTCCTTTCCTATAATGTACCAAAGGATCTGCCTCAGAAACCAGAGTTCAGAAGCATTTAAATCTGATTTAGAAGTCAAGTTAGCCCGTGAAGGGAAATGCATTTTTGTTACTACGTGGGAAGTAAATAGGCAGATAAAATTCTGCTTTTTACCCACTGATATCTACATGTCTAATGCAACTGCTGGAGAAAAACACTGACATGGTTTAGGGTCGTGTCATCCTCTCACAAAGTTCAGAGGGCTAAACTCCAACATATACCTGCACTTAGCATAAAACTATCACCCCCCCCAAATAAATCCAACTGCTGAGGCAGGATAGACTGTCCATAACACTTAGGGAACAGAAGGAGCTGTGAGCCCACAGACAACTCCTCTGTGCATGGCACAACCAGCTTCCCCCAGCCCTGGGTGTTCTGACCCCTCTTGGTGCAAATTCCAACACAATTTTTCCAAGATATCCAAGTCAAACTAAATGCTTTCAGAGCTTCAATCTTTATTTCAGTCTTAAGAGGTTTTTTTCTTCAGGGCAGCACTTGTGTGTATCAAAATGTGAGTAAACAGATTAGCAGGTTTCCTTTAATTAGTCACACACAATCAAACTCTTTCAGGCAGTGAGGCATGGTAAAGCTGTCACCACAGTTACTATCAGCAAACAACAAGAAAAACACAGTAAGGCCAGAATTTCTCTAGCAGTATATTCCAAAGAAATGGACAAAGCAAAGCTGGGAGCTCTCTGCTGCTGATCCTCTGCCCAGCCACCAGATTAAGCAGTTACATGACTTTTCCTTCCACGTACTGAAAGGGCAGGGCAGCTGCCTGCCAGCAGGAAGCCAGGCCTGGGCTGCAGATCCCTGTGAACAAGCTTTTGGACCTGAGGAGCAGCACAGCTGGAGACCTACAACATCTCCCACTGCTGCAGGCACAGGCCAGTTTCCAAGGCTTGCAATTTTCCTGTGAGGCAGCAAGAACCAGCTCTGACTCAAAGCATTCACTGCTACCTTCAGCTTTCCTCACAGTCTCCAGATGCAACACTGCACTGTATCCCTTACAGAAGAAGGGGAAAAGAGCACTAACCTTTGATTAGCTCAGTATTTTATACTCCATAATTACCAAACATAGGTTACAATTTCATTTAATTTCTTCTCAGTTAGGAGCACTTGACAAATTATGTCAAAGGGTATTGGAACCATATTAATGTCCTCATGCAAGAGGGAACTGCAGGTTAAATTTCAACAGGAAAGATAATTGCTTTATTCCACTATTCCAGTAGTGACTGGAAGGTAGGCAGTAAAAAGCTTCTGGAATGGAGCTGCTGCATTCCTTCCCATTGGACTCTCTGTGCTCCATTACAGGCATTTCACACTGAAATATTAAAGTGAGCCTTGTTTTGGTCATGCATTCTGACCACATGGAGTCAGAAAACAGATCCCAGGGCAGAGGAGAGACTTGCAGATCTGTTTCAAAACAGGAGCCAAACCTTCCAGCTGAGCCACAGTTTGGAGAGGGTAACAACACACCTCCAAAATGAAAGGATTATCTAAATGCAAACCCAATTAACAACAAAGATAAGCATCCTAATGACTGTTTTGGAGGAGGAGATCCCTCCACTCCCTCAAAAGGTGCTTGGAATCAAGCTGGAGAAGCTTTTGCTGGAAAACCAAGCCCCTGGAGGTCTCAGGCCTTCAAGCTGCCATTTCTCTGTGGAAATAACTGCAAGTTTTAAACATTATGAGCAGTGACAGGTCAGCTTGAAAGAGCCTTCAACATCCAACCCTGCCACAACTCATTTCTTCAGAGACTGACCCCTTCCATCATTCCTACCACTGGGTTTTTCCACTTTACTGAGTGCCAACCAGTTCTCCTTCAAAGAGCAGCAGTGTCACACCTGGACTATACATTTTGAAAGTATATTCTAGGCTCAACACTGACACACCAAAGTGGCCAGGGATTACCACAGCTGAAGCTCAGAGCTCCCACCATTCCAGCCAGATTCCCTGCACCATAAGCAATCCCTGCCAGAAGAGGTCCCATCACACCTGCTCACACCACCATGACATCAGCTGCACTGATGTAGCTGAAATGAACTTTTTGGAGCAGTTTTAGCTAGTTTGTGCCTCACTGGGAGGTTACACTAATGCTTGTGCCAGCAAAGGGAAAGGCTAAGTAGCTGAGCACACAGCTCTGCTGCTCTCAGCAGTGACAGCTTATGGTGGCTTAGGCAATACAAAGCCATGGATGCTTTTTACTTACTGTGACGTTATTCTCACTAAAAGACTAATCTGTGATGCCTCCTGGAGAGAAGAGTTTCTGCTTTAAGCAGCCCTTCTTGCTAGGGGAGAACAAAACCAACAAAGGAGTTCTGACAGACCTTTTTACATAGCAGGGACACTTTATCAGAAAGGATAAAAACACAGGTAAAATTTCAACATGAAAATGCTTCTTGCAGGCAGCTTTCAATAATGAATTCCAAGAGGCAGGTGATATACAGCACTTATTAAGTAATCCTGCTGATATTAAGATGGGATTCTGAACCAGTAATAAATCTGAACTTCACCTTGGATACAAGTGCTCTGCTTAGTACTGTTGTCATTTTTGTCTCTTATCCTGGTACTTACAACATACCTTTAAGGCTTCTATGACAAGGTCTCTTGCTTCTAATTCTCCCTCAAGAATACTAAACAGGGTCAGTAGTTCAGGTTTGCTGAGTTTTTCCAGATTCATCCTGAAAACCTGAAAAAAACAGGACATGGTTTAGTAGCTATTTCCTTGGACATTAAAATTGCTATGCAAAGCTGTGACATAAAATCTCCATTTAACTCCAGCTTCCAGTTTTTTGGATTGCAAATTACCCTGAGGGGGGGAAGGGAACAATATAGAAGGGGATCATTTTCTCTCCAGCTTCCAAGACCAGTTGTAGAAGGTGCATTTGTCACCTTTTCCCAAGGGTCACCAACATATGCACACCCAGATGGTGAGGGCAGGACGTGCAGAATAACATGACAGTCTAATATCCACCAAGAAGTAGCCAAAGTTCACAGGAGAGGGAAAACCATGGATATTGCAAAGCCACACTGCTGCAAATGACACATCTGGATGACACAGCTGCAAACATCACTATGGAGCTGTGATAAATACAGGCCAAACTGGGCCACCCACACAAACCCCACGGGGAAGGGAACACTGCAGAGCTGTGATACGTTTCCTGGGAATGCCATTAGCCACTGCTAATGGAACAGGCCCAAACCACTTTACAAAAAAAATCAATGCCACAGAAAATACACATTTAATTACTATTCTTTCCAACTGTTTCAGTATCACCATCATTTATGAACTATCATTTTACTGCCTACATAAGAACAGAGATCAATCATCTGAACTGCACATAAAGAAGCTTTTTATTTCTCTCGTACTCTTAACACTGTCCAATAAGAAGCCTTTTTATGACATTATTTTCTTAAAAATGGAAATAATTTCAGACTAAATCCTTGTCCCTGATGCAAATATACCCATTGCTACAGTCTGGTGCTTTGCACAACCATCAAATTCACTTTTCTGAGGCCAAGTCACATCCATCTTCCACCACACTTTGTGTCAATCAGGAAATGCTGCAGCATGAAGAAGCTGCTCAAACCCCAGTGGGAAGTGATAGAGGGTTAAACCAGCCACTACTGGAGAAGTCTACCCAGCTAAAACATTCAGCTGAAGTCTGATTTGTCTGAAGTCACTGCTCCTTTACAACTGATTTGCATAACTGTGCCTTGCAGAGTTATACACAAAAGCAAGTTCTGTCTTGTTTGTGCCAGAGCAGTTTTCCAGTCGCTGGGAACAGAAAGTTCTGCTCAGAGAGGAGTAAGTAGCCTTCAAACAGCAAGAGAAATCAGAAATCTACTTCAAACAGCAAGAGGAATCAGAAAGCTACTTCGTGCCCCCTCTGCTAAGAGATGGAGTCTCTCATCACACACTCACATTCTTGCTTCACACAGTGTTTTACATGGAATTCCATAAAGCAGCAAATTCCTTCCAGGCTCTCCTGGCTCATCCTCCCACTGGCACAGGCTGCTCAGGGCAACACCAGTGAAGTGACCATGACTGGCTGTTCCAAAACCAATTTAACTGGACACCATGGATCTGTCGGCATTGCATTTCTGTTCCTCATTCACACGTGTTCAAGAGGAAAATCCATGAGTGGAGTGTTTGGCAAACCTGTTCACGTGTCATCGTGTCAGAAGAGCCTGATTGAGACTTGACACAAAAGCATCATTGGGGGAACTCACTAGATTGACTCAAAGCACATTTTGGAGGGTCAGGGCAGTGCTGGTCACTCTTCAGCAAGAGTTACACCTTCCCATCAGCTGACAGATCTTTACAGAGTGGTTCAGAGTGGGAATTTGACCATCTCTCCCCCAGCTCTGGACACAGCTGGATGGTTTTGTGACCATTAGGAGATTAGCTAGCTGAGGCCACATGGAAGGAGTGTCATTTACTTGTCCATCTTATATAAATAGGCAGAGAGGGCAATAGAAGCAGCAAATAAATGCTCAAATGTAAATAAACAGCCATGTAGGGTGAGCACTGGGGCCCTGTTTTTAGCCTTTAATATCTACCATGCTTGTTTTGGTGTAGTCCAAGCTGCACCACTTCCATGAGCAGCTTTTAAATGTGGAATATCCCAACTTAGTTCAAACTGAAGGAGGGAAAGTCTAGGTCGGATGTGAGAAAAAAGTTTTTCCCTGTGAGGGTGGTGAGACATTGGCACAGGTTGCCCAGGGAGGCTGTGGCTGCCCCAACCCTGGTGATGTTCAATCCAGGCTGGATGAGCCTTGAGCAACCTGATCTAGTGAGGAGGTGTCCCTGCCCAGGGCAGGGGTTGAGACTGGATGATCTGTAAGGTCCATTCCAACCTTTAAATTCTATGATTCTGTGAACATCTGCTCAGGAGATGCACAGCTTGATTTCAAAACTATCTCAAACTAAATTCACAGATGCTAAGACTGAATCAATACCAATGAGAAAAAACCAACTTTTTTTTTTTACCAGATACTCACCAAATCATGGTAGTTTCGTGGCATTACAAATCAGAACTAGAAAGGAGACATTTCCTTGGAGATCTTAGAACAAAGTGTCTCATCAAACTCAGTTACCTCAGGACAGTAAGTGCTGAACATGGACTTCCAACGTGACTGCAGCCATGCTTTTAAAGAGATGACATGGAAACACGCAGCTGCATCTCTCCAAGAGCCACCAAACAGCAGCAGGCACAGCTACCAGCTGCAGTTTGGCATTTTAAAGCTATTAGTCTGGGCAGTAATCGTTTCTATTCTATATTCTAACTACTCCCATTGTGACTTGTACTTGCCAGTGTTGAAGGAATAAGCTATGCTATTCTTGCCATGCCTCTACAGTCTTTAATCTGCTTAATAACATAAACAAGCCCTGGCCTAAAATATACAGGTAAAAATACCTACAGAAATCAAGAGCAGGTGGCAGTTTGCACTGCAATCATTTATATAACAACAAGGGGTAACATTAAAGGTACATAAATGGCACAGCCTCAGCTTCCCTCTGTGCAACCTGCTGCTGTAGAAGACCTCTAACTGGTCTGTTTGCATTGGTTGCCCCAAGCTGCTGAGGGCACAGTCTGCTACAAATAAAGTCACTGTCCTAAAATAAACCCCTAAAATGCACCTTTATTCTGCTGTGATCTACAGGGAATCTTTAGAGCCCACCTGGCAGGTGCCTGTGATGGTGAATGGATCAGAATTGTTCCCTCTTAGGGCCCCTCAACACTAGGGAACTGAAAATGGGGGGAAAAAACCCAACAAAACTCTGTTCATTTTATGTTATTATTTTACAAGAACAAGAAGCATCTCTGGATCAAAGAGCTAGTAAGCATGTGTGTGAACTTCTCCTCCCCTGGCCAGATCTAAATCCCAAACCTTTCCCAGCCCTCCAGTGTCACAGGTTCCTGAGATGACCTTTCCCAGACTGCTTTCAGGCTACACATCCCTGTGCCTTCCCTCATCCCACTTTTTAATAAAAGACCACACCAACCCTCTTCAATTCCCAGTTCTGCCCCTTGCAAACAGTCCTGTTCTCCCAAAGGGCTCAGGACACCTCAGCTGGCGAACCTGACCCTCTCTTTCCAAACCTTTAACCAAGAGATAGAGTTTCACAGCATCAGAAACAAGATCCAGCAATTCCCAGGGCACATTACCCCTTCACACTCAGGGAAATGCACTGAGTGCAATCCCAAACCACAAGGACCTCATTATTTAGGCTGAGGCTATAAATATTTTCCTTAAGTCTAAGATATATCGCCATTTTTGGACAATAAGCCAGAGTTTAGTGCATAAACAAAGATAATTACTTGCTGCTTGCCTAAAGGTAAGCTTTTAGCTGTGCTATGGACCATTAAAGGCTCCTCAGCAGACCCACAACCACCCTCAGAGGAGACAAAACTCTTCCAAGAATGTTATTTCCCAGTATTTAACCGAAAATAACTATCAAGAGCAGGTTAAATGTACACACAACCACGCAAGCCAACAAACCCGGCTGAGTTATCTTTGGCATGTGCCACTTGAGGAACAAAACAGATAAGCTTCCAGCCCGTGGCAGCTCCTCCGCGCCCTCAATCACGCTGTGATGATTATGAAACCATTCCAGGTTACATTTCACTGGGTCTCGCACACATACAAGCACGAATCCAGTGAAAGAATGTTGCCAGAACAAGAGAACTTCACCCACCAAAGGTTGGAGTCAGCAGGCAGTAACCAAAGAGAAGTGAGTGCACAGCCCAAGGCACGGACAGGGGACTTAGTCAAGTGGAAGCTTCAAGATCCTCTGCAAGCCTTGGCTTAAAACTCTTCTCAGAAAAAAAACCATGAAAAACATAGCTTGTTCCTTTTTCCTCTGAAGGAGGGAATTTCCTAAGCCATAGTTTCCTAAATCATGCAACAATGCCTCTGTGTCTCTAATCCTGAAACAGCTTCGTTTGCTTTTTCCTGTCCCTGAAGAGGAACTGATATTTTCCAGGAGCACCAGTGTGATCACATTCACAGCAGAACCTAAATGACTAGTTGGAGAACTCCTGATAGACAAGTTCCCCAAAGTGCTGTTGGGTGTATAGCGTGATGTGAGAGTTGTTACAGTAATTACAGGATCTGTTTATGCAATAGGAATAAGCTGAGATACACTGTATAATTGTGCATCCACAGTGCTACCAGGCATTGCAGCAGAACTGGAGGGAATCAGGTTAAAATAAGGAGTGTTTCTATCTCCTCCACATCTGCATCTCAGCCCAAAAGGAGACAGAGCATCTACCCTCCAAAAAACATCCTCACACTACTATTTTTTTGAAGTACTCCAAAATCTTGAGCATGTCTTTTGTGTTAGTCCTTGAACAGCTCCTGTGCAGCAACTGTAGCTCCTTGAGGAGAGAATCAGGTTAAAATGAGAACTGTTTCTATCTCCTCCACCTTTGCATTTCAGCCCAAAAGGAGAAAGAGTATCTACCCCCCCAAAAAACATCCTCACACTATTTTTAAGTACTAATTGGAAAGAAGAAATTAGCAACGATTTGAGCCTGTATTTTGTGCAAATCCTTGAACAGCTCCTGTGCAACAACTGTCACACAGAATTAGGTTCAAGTGAGAAGTGTTTCTGTCTCCTCTACCTTAGCATCTCAGCCCAAAAGGAGAAAGAGTATCCACCCCGCCAAAAGAAACATCCTCACACTACTATTTTTTTTGAAGTACTCCAAAATTTTGAGCATGTCTTTTGTGTAAGTCCTTGAACAGCTCCTGTGCAACAACTGCAGCTCCTTGAATTCAAACCACCTCTGGCTCCTCTGACCTTCAGCCCCCCCAGCCCCGGTGGGAGTCAAACCTCGGCCGCTCCAGCCGCACGATCGTTCGTGCCCGCGGCACAGGGACGGAGCGAACACCGCGGGTCAGCCCGGGACACCGAGCGGCACAGCCAAGCGGGGACACCCCGGGAGAGGAGA
>NW_008675765.1:0-669 GCF_000695815.1 Acanthisitta chloris
CTTCCGTGGGCCCGCACGCGTGAGTGTACACACGGCTGCTTCTCCCCACTAGTGTCCGTGGACACCCCTCACCCTCCTCAGCAGAGGAACCAAGGGCCGAGCCCCTCCGGGCGCCCACCCGCGGCTCCGCGCCCACCGGGGACCACGCACAGTGCGGGCAGACCCAAAGAGGTCACAAGTTGCCGAGCGAGGGCTCGGCATCCGGGCGGGACTCGGAGCCCCTCGGAAGGAGAAAAATACTTTCCTCACAGTTGGTGGAAAATCAGAAATACCCCTGCTCGTGGAAGCAGCGATGATTTGGATCTGGGTGTGGGGCAGGCAGGCAGAAGTGGGGAAAAAGAGGGATGGAGGTGAAAAATGGATGTAGAGGGAGGAGGAGAGTTGGAGGATGGGATGGAGAGATGGAAGGGGAGAAGGACAGATGGAGGGATGGAAGGGGAGAAGGAGGAATGAATGGCAGAAAATAAGAAATGGAGGGTGGAAAAGGAGGGATGAAGGGTGGAAGGGGAAGAATAGAGGTGGGATAAAGAGATGGAGGCAAGAGAAGGAAGGATGAAGGAGGAATGTAGGGTGGAAAAAGGGGGCTGGAGGGGAAGAGGGAGGGATAGAGGGTGGAAAAGGAGGGATGAATGGGAAGAAGAAGGAATGGAGGGTGGAAAAGGAAGGATG
>NW_008675766.1:0-9207 GCF_000695815.1 Acanthisitta chloris
TGCTGGCACAGCTGTACTGGTGAGGAATCACACCTCTCCTCACACCACTGCACCTGAACAAGTCTTCAGCAAAGCCAGAAGTAAACAGCCTGAACTTCTAGAAACTGAAAAGCAATGGCAAAACAACAAAGAGCTTTACATGAAGGGGAGAGGAAGAGCTTCATACTGATCTCACCAGCACCACTACAAATAAATGGCACAATTACATCTTTCCTTCTCAAAAATAAAAAAACCCACACAACAGAGAAGATCATATAGTTCCTGTCTAATCCAAAATATCAATACTGAGGAGATTTTAAATGCAGTTAGCTTCTGGATAAAAAGATCTAAGTCATCCTGCAGGGTGGTTTGGGGATTTTAATTTTTTTAAAAATACAAGTAAACAACAAATGTAAACCAGCAAACTCTGACATATGGTATAGATGAGTGGTAAACGCAAACAACAGCTGAAGGATGTCTGCTAAAACAGTTCTGCTTTTGTACCAAGATGGTTTCACTTTGGGAATGCAGAACAATAGTTGCTACTCTTCACCCAGTCAAGAAAGGATGCACAAAGCCCAGCTGAGGGCACATGATCCACACTGAAATGGCAAAGCCTGGGTGTTTCTGATGGCCTGTTCACACACCATGTGGCACAGCACACGCTGAGCACCACTCCCACCCTGCTGCTCTCTAACACACTGTGGTGTCTGCTGGCTCTGTCAGTCTGCATCTCTCACTTAGGACAGAAATAAATGGCCAAAGTGAATGCTATTTCAGGCACTGTTTGCTTGCAAGTCAAACAAACACAGTTCCTTCTTAACGTTCTAGTACATTTAGTACATTTAAAAATGATGTTTAGTACTTCAGTAGGTACATATAGCATCATTCTTCTGCAATGTTAATGGAATCCTTAAGCCTTAAAGCCTAATAAGGAGCTTTTAGGAGAAAAAGATTGTCTCCTAATATATTAGAAAATCAGCCTACTAAACAGTAAAACTCAGGAAACAACAGCCTATGTATTCTCCACTTCTAGCCCACCTCTGTAATTCCTCTCTCTGACTGCCACCAGATGCACAGTATGGATTCACTGGACTGGGAATAACTTGCAGGATTTATTCACGTAACAGGACATTACTGAGCTCTACAGAAAAGCTGTAGTTCTAATCTGATTAAATGTGAGAAGCAGGAAAAAAAATAGCAGAATTTAAAACCAGCATGCAACAGTTGGTTCTGATTTTACCTGCAAAACACTTGAAAAAACAATTGGTAACAAGGGACTCCTTGTACCAGCTGCTCTCGAGTTTGTTTTTAAACTATACACTTGTTTGTTTATGAGTAACCCCATCATATGCTTGCTAATTCAGGATTATTTTTTCCTTTGCTGGTGAAAAATAAACTCTCTCATCAAATGCTTCCCATTGGCTAACTTCAAGTAAATTTGAAATTTGTAAGGTTAGCATCTAACATGCATTAACAGCTTATAATGCCTCAACAAAACTACAGTGACAGCCACAAACACCTGAATTTAAAAGGTTTCTTTAAGCCTCTATCACATGGCTCGACCTGGCTTTATTCTCTCTTAGGTTTAAGCACAAGATAGGAAGTTTGAGTTCTGTTTAAAATGCCAATTTCAAGACGTGGTTTCCCTGTCGCAAAGGCTTCAGCCCCAGAATGATGAGTATTTCACAGCCTCTAGTGGCTTCAGCTCGAATAGCAACGTGGTGTTTAATCCCATTTTGAAGTGTTTTTAGGATCTGTACCGTAAGCAACCTGAAACATTAGAATTCTTACTTCCTGAAGAGTGATTAATAACACAGGTCATGAGTTAGAGGGATAACATGTAGAGGAGGAGGAGCACAGAGTTTGGCACTTTTTCCACTGGTGTGTGAGCAAGTGGGTCTAAAGGCAAGTGAGCACACAGCTTGGCACTGCAGCCACACACCTGAGTGCTGCCAGGCAGGGAGAGCCAAGGGGTTAACAGGAGCTGTGTCTGCAAACCCCAGGTGGCTGCTGGGTACACTGACCAAACCTATACTAAGAAAAAACCTCAAACTTAGTGATTCTTTCAAGCTACAAATGCCAGGGGAGTGTCAAACACTCTGGAAAACAAAACTCCAGCATACCTGCCACAGTGGAGGGTGCCCAGGAAGAAACACATTGCTGGTTTTACCAAGGCTGCTGAACTAAAGGTTTACCCAACCACTCTGAATTTTTGAGCTGTTGTCAAGTACAAATTCACCGTTTTATCACGTTTTCCTCTCACACTCTGGTCTAAGAAGTGATCAGTAGTACATTATACCCTAGATTCCAAGAAACACATTATATTCCAGATTCCTGGAAGTTTATGCAGATGTTCAGCACAAGATTTCCTGCATTCCTTCCAGCTGGGACTGTGAGTTTCCACCACTCTGATGCATTCACACATGCAACTAGCTTACACAGTCAGACATCTGACACCAGAAAATTAATTTTCATTACAGCATTTCATTGGAGTTTTCATTAAAATTACATAGGGAAGTTACAAGAATAGGGTGGTTATAAAGGAATGTATTGCTATCATAGGCTATTTTGTATAACTAATCTTTGCATCCCTCTGAAAAAGTAGAAAAATCAAGAGTTTGCATTAAACTTGCCATTGAATTTTACTTCAAAGTGCTAAAAGGACCTAGGAGGAAATTCCATTCTCCCCCATAACAGTAAGAGGCAGCAGCAAAAGGAAAGAACACAGGTTGTATCTCGACACTAAACACCCATTAACTAACATTCTCTCTCAATAACACCCCTGAATACCAAGAAAAATCAATACCTACCAGTGTTTCAAATAAGCAGAATTTCTCTGTATTAGCTGAAAAATGAAAATGATCAATACATTCTGCAGAGAAAAAAACTGCAATTAGGAAAGGATGAAGTAGTTACCTATGGCCTCGAATATCAGACTGATCACAGACTCCTCCTAAAGCAATTCTGTGGAATTCTCGACCCAAAGTCTTGGCAATTGATCTTCCAACACTAGTTTTACCAACTCCTGGGGGCCCCACAAAACAGAGAATGGGACCCTTGAGGTTGTTTTTAAGCTGTCGGACAGCTAAGTACTCCAAAACTCTCTTCTTCAACTTCTCCATAGCATAATGATCATTATCCAAGACAATCCGAGCCGCGCGGATTTCGAGACGATCTGCCATGGACAACAGAAAAGCCATCAGCACATGTACCTTCAGAAATGGGAACAGTTCACTCTGCATCAGAAAAAAAGACATTCTCAAACACATTCATTAGTGCCATTTCCAAAACAAAGGTATTACAATTCTCCTCTAATAAGGAAATTAGGCATAAGTTAGATCACAGTACTGATAATGAGATTTAAACAAAAAAATCATCTTCTCACTCTGTCACAGATTGAAATCTGGTTCGAATGAACTTAGTGTCTATTCTAGAACAGCAATTCAATGATAAGCAATTTTTTCAGCATTTACTTTCTCACTGAAGTTAGTCTGTAATGTCTTCAGACCTGTAAGGTCTTCTCAAAGAAAAAATCATCCCTAGGTTTTCATCATCAGACTCAATGATAAGAGTCTAGAACTATCTCACAAACACAGCAGGATCTTACCAGCTCATGCAACACTTGCAGTGATTTGGCACTGCAAAAATACCCACGTGACACTAGGATTGGAAAAACTATTTTTTCTGCAATTGCCATAACTTGAGATAAATGGTCAGGCATCACTGATGGACATGAACTAATACTCCACACAGAGGAGGAACTTCCGGCAGCAAACACCAGTCTCCTTTGCTATACAGCACAAAGAGAGTAGGCAGGAAGCAGTGAAATCTCTCATCTCTGCACACACCCACCCTTCAGATTCTCTCCATTCCAGATGCAGAAGTCTCACACTGCTAAGTCTGCATATTTACATACAGACAACTGTGATTAAATTCTCATCATCAACCACGTAAATCTTTGCAATGAACCACTGAACAAAAAAAAAAAGCACTAAATATCATGATTTTCTAATTTTTAAAATATATTTATGCATATTTTTATTCCTTGTAGCCACAGAGTTCAAAATATCAATCACAGGAATCACAAACTTTGCTTAAAGTAAAAACTTCAAACTGCACCTGAGGTGGCGTAACTTTGAATGATCAAAGAGCAACTTTCACCAAAAAAAACATTCTGGTAGGACATGAGTGTCAACAAATAGCTTACATTCTGGGATTCTTTGAGTAACACTGTGCAGTATCTGCAGGCAGATCTTTTTACAATGTAATCATTAAATCAAATATTTACAAGAAGCTTTGTAAACAGCCAAGGCTCTAGTTCAAAACAGGAAAAAATCATCACTACACATACTAGCAGAGAGCAAAAGACAGACATTGCTGCAGGTGTGGTATGTCCACCTCCTGGGAAGTCACTCTGCCCACTGAATCTGCTTGTGTTGGTTGGCAGGAAATGTTTGTTGGTCATGTTTGGTTTTCTGCTCTTGCCTCACTCTCCATTTTTGCATACTGTTGCTGTATTAACAGCATCACTCTCTACTCACAACTTCTGAAAACTGTGGTACCAAGCAGAGATGATCCTCAGTTTTTCTAGTGCACCTCAAGTTGTGACTATTAAAATTAACTACAATTGTGTTTTTTCATCCTTTTGTTCCTTACCAAACCTTATTAAGATAAACCAGAACCTTCTTCAGGAAGATCAATGCTACAAAGATGTCCTTTTTCTTTTGTCCAACACACAAGAAGCAATTAGATGTTCATTTCTTCATTATTTTTGATACATGCTAGCAAGAATTATAAGTAATAACATCTTCATTTTTCTGTGAAACTATTCCCAATACTTTTTTAATTCATGCTATTGGATGTACAATTGAGCTAGCCTGAGGTTATTCAGGATACAGATCTCACTGAAGTTTAATGGTCTACCTGGCTCAAAGTAACATATTAATGGTGTTTTTCCAAGACAGAGCTAAGCACAGTGTTCACATGAAGGTTACTTGTCCTAAAGTGCCTGTGCAAGAGACAATCACCAATAACAGAAGGGTTTACCTTTCGTACTCTTGTTCCATGGCAATTCTACCATCAGTTCCAAGTAATTTCTTGTCAGAGCATATTCTGGCATTGACTGAGGCATCTTCTTTAACCTGGAAATATATGTACTGAATTCATAAGGCTAGCCAAAAAAACTGCACAGTAAGACTCTCCTGCACCACAAAACAGCTATTAAGCAAACCTGAGGCCCTCAGCAAACCCTTGTACCTTCTGACAACCATAACACTGAAAAAGCAAGTCACTACTCCACCAAATAGGACACTCCATATATGCATCCTCACTGAAAAGGAGTTTGTTAACCACCATATCACCATGGAGAGAGCAGTTATCCTCTCAGCAAAAACAGAGGGGAAAAAAACCTCAATAACGAGGTCAGTTTATTCATTAATCATTAACAATTGTGGTGTTGGCTTTTTTTTAAGACCTTTACTTCATAAGAAGCTTAGAGTTTCAAGCTCTACTAATGTATAAATCATATCTAGAAGACTTCATATTTCTTTGTCATCTCATGTTCAAAAAAAGAAATGATTAAATTTATAAGCAAAACCCAGCAATCTACTAAACTTTTTCAAATCATTTCCAAAACACAACCAACACAAACATGTATAAAACAGGAAAAGGTTTGCAAGATTTGTTTTAAAGTATCAAATAAGAGAAGAAACCACCATTTAAAAGACTCCCACCTTTTTATTTCCTTAAGACAAACTTTAAGAGCTTGTTCTGACATGCTGGATGTCCTAATCTTTTTTTCTAGCATGACAACATCATCATGATCTTCTTCTTCCTCCTCATCTTCTGCAGTGTTTGCAACATGATTGATTCTTCGACTAGGACGAATAGCTACAACCTAGGAAATGGAAAACAGAACCAGAGAACAGCATCAGGCTTTGTTTTTTAAATAAGAGGTGTTGTTTGGCTTCGAGTGGAAACCATGACAAAAACGTGTGAGGTGCACAGAAAAATGCAGATTTTAATTCCATAAGTAACTCCACAATGTGTTACTGGAGCTACTTTTAAAAGGTGCAGTTCTTACTTCAGTGTGTGTATTTCCTAAGTGTGTTGTCATCTACCCTCAACTAGCAAACAACAGAAGCCAAGAACAAAACTGAAAGCTGCTGTTTGTAATTTTTCAGGCATGGCAGCCCACTGTAGCAGAATAAACCCAATCCTTACAAAACCATGAAGTCTTTGCTCTTCTTTTTCATTTCTCAATTACTTCCCATTTACTAAATTGCATAAGTGCAGTTAGATGCAGAAGAAATATAAGCAGCTCTAGCTGAGCAAGCTGCATTTTACACCACACATTCTTTATCTGTATGTCCAAAGCTACTAGTCACCTGCAATGCCATTAGTAACAGGTACAATCTTCACTGCACAGGCCAAATCTCAATGTGTGCATAGCACACAGAAAAACTCACTCCTTAGAGGAATCTGAGCATTCATCTAACATCACAAAGTGCTCAGATTAAAATAAATAAATAATACAAAGCCTAGGCAGTGTTCAACAAATATTTTCTCTTTTAGGTATCTACACAGCCAAAGTTGCCAGCTGAGTATTCTCTGCAGCTCCAGACTGACTATCAAATGTTATGGCTATACATTAAAACTTGGCACAGACTAAAATCATGTGTCTTCACTAGCCAGTTTGAGAAGTTCATCTTTATATTTATCTAGGATGTTTAAGTATCCCAAATTTAAAGGTTCATACCCGTTTATCATCATCCTGTTTGGGCTTTCTTGTTTTCTGAAGCAGCTTCAGGCCTTCAATCTGTCTAACCAGCAATGGTATAGTCATCTTGAACCGTTCTTCCAGCCTCACAGCATCTAGAATCTAAGAGCAAGGAGTTGTCAGCAGCCAACAAGTTCACACTGATGGATCATCAGTTTGGGGGAAGGGAACATGGAGGTACTGTTACTGGTTTTTGACCAGTTAGAGGAAAGATGGATTAGGAAAAAAGGTAGCAAGAAAAGCAATCAGAATCCTGTACACAACATCTAGTCTCAAGGGTCTGGATACCTAAACTACAAAGCACTCCAAGCTATAAAAAAAAATATTTTCCCTGTCTGTTTTTAAGCATCTTAGTATTTCAGTTGCATTTTCTGTGGCAAACATCTATTGGTGTTCTATTTTTCAACTACTGAGCCTCAGGAAAGAGTTGGACCTCTAAGAAAGTTATAGCATGATCTTCTTGGCTAACCTAGGAAAAAAAAAATCACCTTATGCCTTTAGATTTTTTGCTTAGAGATTTTTTGTCTTTTTTTAAAATTTTATACACCATTTCATTTTCATGTGAAATGAAGTTGCCATGTGGAAATGGGGAGAATTCTGTTCTCTATTTTCACAGCTTCCACTGGCTGCTCTTCTCCTTAGAGCTTCTAACAGGAAAAATGGACATGCTAAATCTAATGACCAATGAACTTTCCTCCAGCAGGATGTTCAGCTGTAGTACACACCTTCCCTCAAGTTATTGCACTAATTTCTATTTAACAAAAGAAAAGGAACACCAAAACTTCCAAACACAGCAAGCAAATACAGAAATCAGAGTAGTAAGCATCAAACCATAAGGATGGTGTTCCATAAAGTTGCTTTGACATATGATGGAAACTTAACCAGTGTCTCAGTATTTGAAGAAACTCAGACTTCAAAAGGTTTTCTAGAAGATTTAAAAACAAATTGTTCTGAAGCTGTTAGTATTAAGATACATATGATCTGTTAAATGTGGTAGGTCAGCAAGGTTTCAACACAATTGAAGAAAGAGTTATCATCTCTCCCACGAAAAAGGGAAGACCATGCTGTATTTATTGTTTACTAAAATGAACTATTTCCAAGGCTAACTAGATTAATTTACCTGCAAGGTGAGTTCTGACACATACATATATAAACACCTTTAAACAACAGCATAAATACTTTTTACAAGCATTCACTCTGAGTTGTAACACAAGCACCTGCTGGCACAACATTATCACTGTCCAGTCTCAAGTGTAAGCAATTCCAGAATCATCTCAAAGTGACTGGCCATAAAAAAAGGCAGCAAACACCTAACTCCACTTAAAACAAAAGGTTAAGAAGATAATACCTGAAGCTTCTCTTGGTTGGATGTGCGGATGATAGAAGTGAGAATATCTGGCAAAGCTTCTCTAGGCAGATTGTCCAGGAGACGTCTCAGCTTTGCGACCGCAGGCACTGACATATCCAACATCTCAACCAACTAAGAAACACACAATGAACAACATGAGTGGTTTGCTAGGTTTCTTTTTGAATTACCAAAGGGAACATCTGACTAAACAGGACTGTACTTTTCAGTATGCAACATGTCTAGGTAGTTTGCCAAAAAGCTAGTGAAGTAACTTCACAACAACTTCATAGAAGAGGAACTAACTCAGCACAGGACATCAAGACTCTGGGCTTCCTGCTTGTCTGAGAAGTTACAAAATAGTATAGTTTGAGGTGTTTTTTCAATATTTCCCATGTCCTCTGATTAAAAACTTCCCCAATTATCTTAACACTATGATGACTCTTTTTACCCATGTCATCTGATTAAAAACTTCCCCGGTTATCTTAACACTATGATGACTCTTTTTCTCTACATCCTTTAAACTCCAACTCATTGTACCTAGAGCGTTTATAACCAAGAGGGTTTTATTTCTTCCTTAATAAAAAGGCCAAACTCACTAAAAAAAAAAAATCCCTTGTATGTATTTTCATGTATATACTAAAAAATTATGCACAAAATCTGATTAAAAACTTCCCCGGTTATCTTAACACTATGATGACTCTTTTTCTCTACATCCTTTAAACTCCAACTCATTGTACCTAGAGCGTTTATAACCAAGAGGGTTTTATTTCTTCCTTAATAAAAAGGCCAAACTCACTAAAAAAAAAAAATCCCTTGTATGTATTTTCATGTATATACTAAAAAATTATGCACAAATTAATTAAAGGTATTCCTTTTCCTTTTACTAGAGTGTATTTATAGTATTGCTATATGTGAAACACCAACTTAGCCCAGCACTAACATACACAGACTCATCCTGAAATGAGCTGTAGAGTCACACTGGAACTCAGCACAGAAACCTTAAGCTAGGACAAAAACATTTATTTTGCAGCAGAAATACCAAAACCCTACTAGTCACTGAACAATATAAGAACTAGAGGAAGGCAGATGTCGTGGTTTA
>NW_008675766.1:9403-11730 GCF_000695815.1 Acanthisitta chloris
TCTCCAGGAGAGCAGGGCCCCATCACGCATAACGGTTCCTTGGGAAGACAGACGCCATCACTCCAGATGTCCCCCCTACCTCCTTCTTCCTCCCACCTTATATACTGAGCATGATGTCATATGGTATGGAATATTCCTTTGGTCAGTTTGGGTCACCTGTCCCAGCTGTGTCTCCTCCCAATCTCCCATGCACCCCCAACTCCCTCGCCAGCGTGGCAGTACGGAAAGCAGCAAAGGCCTTGGCTCTGTGTAAACTCTGCTCAGCAATAACAAAAACATCTCTGCATTATCAACTCTGTGTTCTGCACAAAACCCAAACATAGCCTCATACTAGCCTCTATGAAGAAAGTTAACTCTACTTCAGCTCAAACCAGCACAGCAGATAGGAAACAACCGAAAAAAAACCCCAAAATATAACACATAAACACGATACATAAGATTCAAACAAATTACCTGCACTGCATACTTGTAGAATTGTTCTGACAGCTCTCCAAGCTCCTCCTCAGATTTGGGCTGATTAGTAAACTGCTCCAGTCGATCCAACTGCTCCACCTCAGCAATGGGATAAGGCTTCTCCTTCAGCAGCTGCAGGATCTGGAAGCGGCACAGGCCTGTGACCAGCAGTGTGTAATGTGGCTTGGGCCAGTTGCTACCAACCACCTGAACTGCCAAGGCAGCAGTGCCAATCCTAAAAACAGATCAAGTCCTTGTATTAGCTGTCACCTTCCACTGAACATTCTGTGTGCCCCTTATCACAAAGCAATCAAGCCAGAGGTTGCAAGACCCTTCTGGGTCACAGCTACTTATCATGAAAGGCAACCAAATTATACAATTTCCTTTGTAACAAATTACAAAACCAAACCCTAAAACCTGAAAATGAAGGAGCTAACTGAAAAATTAAGATACTGTAGTACAGTCACCTAGTTTAGAAATATATAAATAACTGATAGGATCTTCCTATGAACAGACACACTGAAATTTCTGCTTGAACCACACACACACTGGGAAACAGTGATTGTAATTCACAGTCCTTCAGTGACATTGCCAGCCTCATACTGTTTAACCAGATTGAAATCAGAAGTTATTTTTTCTTGCAAAACTTTACCAAGCCCACTGATACGGTAAAGTTTGGAGAGTAAAGGTTACAGCATGTTAGTTTTATTCACACTTTACCTACAGAAATCAGCTCGTTTTCATTCATGTGTCACTTGTTAGGTGAAAAATGCCATAGCTAAGGTGAAAAACATTATGGCTAACAGCTGTGACAACCTCAAAGCTCCCAGCCTGGTTCTTTGGTCTTACTCTCATCTTCTACCTTAGTCTCCTTCTCTCGAACTTCCCTTCTGGATGTGGCAAAGCAACCGGGACAGGGACAGGCACTGGCACAGGGAAGTGTCCTTCTCTCGAACTTCCCTTCTAGACATGACAGAGCAACAGGGACAGGGACAGGCACTGGCACAGGGACAGGCACTGGGACAAGCACAGGGACAGGGACAGGCACAGGGACAGGCACTGGCACAAGAACAGGGACAGGGACGGGAACAGGCTCTGGAACAGGGACAGGCACTGGCCCAGGGACAGGCACAGGCTCTGGAACAGGAACAGGCACTGGCTCAGGGACAGGCACAGGCCCAGGGACAGGCAACAGGGACAGGCAACAGGGACAGGCAACAGGGACAGGCAACAGGGACAGGCAACAGGGACAGGCAACAGGGACAGGCAACAGGGACAGGCAACAGGGACAGGCAACAGGGACAGGCAACAGGGACAGGCAACAGGGACAGGCAACAGACAGGCAACAGGCACAGGCAACAGGGACAAGCACAGGGACAGGCAACAGGGACAGGAACAGGCAACCGGGACAGGAACAGGAGCAGGCACAGGGACAGGCAACAGGCACAGGCACAGGGACAGGGACAAGCACAGGGACAGGCAACAGGGACAGGAACAGGCAGAGGCGACAGGAACAGGCAACAGGCGACAGGGACAGGAACAGGCAACAGGGACAGGGACAAGCACAGGGACAGGCACAGGGACAAGCACAGGGACAGGCAGAGCCTCCCCCCGCGGCCCGCGCCGGTCCGTGCCGCACCTGTGCAGGGAGGGCAGGTCGTCGCAGTCCGAGGTGGGGTCGCTGGTGTTGGGGATGACGCCGATGATGGTGCTGCGCAGCGAAGTGCCCTTGAGCAGGCGGCTGCGAACCAGCTGCATGTTCCGCGGGGAGTCCACGCTGGTCCGCATGGTGGAGCCGGGCAGCAGGACACCCTCGTGGGTCAACAGCAGCGGCAGGCGGCTCGGGATCTGGATAGCGCTGCCCGCGGCCATCG
>NW_008675767.1:0-31044 GCF_000695815.1 Acanthisitta chloris
TGGGGACCCTCTTTCCTGCCAGGCCTCCCCCAGAAACAGGGTTGCAGACACACAGAAGGTTTAAGTGTGGGTGTCGATCTCGATTTCATACTGAGATTCTGTTTGTGAGTGGTGGTTCTTGCCTTGCATGGGAAATCTGTCTGGGGCAGGGTGAAGTCGCTCATGTGCATACACAAGTCTCTGACTGTGCGTACACATCCTTGTCAACACACCACATAGGTCTGTGGAGGCTTCGCTGCTCCTGAAATGGCTGTGTTAGCACAGTGAGCTGCACAACAATTGACAAAGCTTGAAAGAGACAAGTCTCAGCTGCCGCAGGTTGATGAGATGCACTGGTGGCAAACCTGTTTTTCATAGGGTCTGTTCCCATCATCTGTTGACGTGGTCCATTTTACAATCAGGTGGCAGATTGCTACACAGTGTGGGGTTATCTCTGGCATCTTCTTTTGCCTTGTGTCAGGGACAGTTTTTCCTGTTGCTCTCTGGGTCATTTTTATGAATCCTAATTCCTATCAGTTGCTGCTCTTTCAGTTTCTGTCACTGGAGTAGAAGAGGAAGACGTAGACAGGAGTCCTATCTCTTTCACTGACAGGCTGCCTGCCGAGTTCCTTTCTTTAGAGAGACAATTAAGTGTAAACCTAGTTTCCATCTGTAGTTCATGATCAGTGGTTCCGTGGAAGGCTTAGTCCTCAGGTTTCGTGCCACTGCAGTAGTCTGCAGTCAGTAGCAGTCTCAGTCTTGCTCATACCTTGCTAGACATGCTGGTCTCGCTTGTCAATGTGTGTTGTCTCTGATTGTGTGATGGCCACTGCGCAGGAAGTCGGAGGAATCAGCTTTCATAAGGTGCAATGTGCAGGATTGCCTCGTGCTGTCTGGCTTTAAGTTTTGTTTCTGCAGTACTGTCCCCAGAAAATAAGGCTGTTGCTGTTGTTGAGAGGACCAAAGAAGATAGAATTTCTTATGTGTTGATGAGAGGAGAATTGTCCCCTGTTCCCTCTGCAGCCCTGGCTGGTAAAGCCCTGCCGTCATGCAGTACCTCTCTGCAGAGCCGCAGGTCTCCGTCAGTACTGTTGCTTGTTTGTGTCCTGGTTCCCACCTCCATTTACTACAGCTAACTAGTGCAGTTGTTTGCTTCTGGTAGGGAGGGGACACTACTCCATGTATTATGGCGCACCATCTTCCTCAGTTCTCCCTTACTCCTGCTGTTTCTGGGAGGGTCTGTGTGAGACAACGAGGCAACTTTGCTTTCTTGTCACAATGATGGTAAGGGCATAGCTCATTCAGCCTTCAAGATTTCTTGGTCCTGGTGGTGTTTTTGTGTGTCGAGCAATAAAGTGGTCTGGCAGTCTCAGCCTGGCTGATGTCTAGAGCTCTGCATGTGGTAAGGCAGAAATGGCTCTTGCATCGTGGGAGTCTTGTACCTGGACGTATGGCAGAGTCGAAGGAACAGGAATCAGTGCTAACTTCAGCACTGTTAGTCTGGGAGCTAATGCTATCACACGCTTTAAGAGGACTTCTGTTTTGGGGATCAATCCTCATCTTGACTGGAAACAAACAGAAAGGGAGTGCAAGCTGTAAAATGAATACAGGTCTGTTCCCAAGTGTCATCCCAGTTTGGTGGGCTCTGGGTAGGAAGAAAAAGGCTTCTAGTGGAGCTTGTTTCCTTTAAGGTTTAGTCTAAGGGCATTAGTATGTGCAACAGAGTTAATATTTTTGGTTTTTTTCTGGTGAAACCGTAACATGTGGTGTGGTTTAACTGTTCTGCATAGTAAGAAGGGTGAATGTAGTCTTTGATTAATTTTATCTTCTAATGGTGCTCAGAGATTGTGAAGCCTCAATACAACTTCTGTCCAAAATCCCACAGTCTGTACAAAGTTGACTCTGTTTTTACACTAGTGTGAGTCACATGTTGTTATTGATTTATTATACAAGCTTTTAATTAAAATTCAGTCCCTAGCAATTTGGAAACTAATAAAATACATTGTTGCCTATGGTTTTGTGGAGTTAATTTCCTTGTCAGTTTCCTGTCACTCAGTTTGGAATCAGGTCTTAACAGCAACAGCACCTTTGCTAGTGTTTGGGCTAATGTTTTTTTTGCAGTGTGGACAAAGTTTGGTGAAAATTTTTAGAAATCTACTGCAAATTATAAGTGTGATATTTTAGAAATAGATAAGAAAGGAAATTGTTGACCTGGAAACAGTTTGTTGAAACTGCTATTGAAAATGCAAATATAGTCTTAGTTTGTATTGTTCAGTACATATACTAATATGGTAACAAAATACAGACTTGTATGCTTTTGGTATCATCTAATGATTTATTTATCAGTCATCAAGTATATTTTTTCCCGTGATTATTCAGAGTGCTTTAAAATAGTTGTGAGTAATTGAAAGATTGTTGAGGAGTCATCATTTGTTTACAGGAGAAACAATCTGCAGATCTCTACAAATATCTTCTATTGTTTTCTTATTCAAGAACTAGATATTGCTAGTTTGTCTGTATCCATGTATACCTGATTGCATGTAACTTTTTTTGCAAATTGTCACTTAAGGCAATTTATTCATAGCACAAGTTGTTCATAGAGTATTTGTTTTGGATCTCTTGTATGCAAGTCAAAATTGACTTTCACAACAGAGTTGTTACTTGATAGAGGTTTGATATCTTGGATACAAGGAGGATGTATAGACAAAGTGCAGGTATTTTTGCTGTCTGTGTTTATGCTTGGTGTGTTGTTTTCCTGTATTTTTTGAAGATACCAGTAAACCCCATGTGTGTAGAGTGAAATTGATTTTTCCTTTCTAAGTTTATATTGTCTCACCCTCCTAGTTTAATTTTCAAATCTGGTTAATGCTAGGCCTTAAAGCATTGCATATGTATAGATATTGCATATACATTCACTATAGTGTGATATGATATGTATGCACTAGATAAGATATTGTTTGTATCAAGAGTACTCTTGTTGCTGCTGCAAATGGTACACAGTTATTGGTGCTTAGGCCTCTGTATGTGGGAGAATGTTACAGCAAGATCTTGGGTAGTAACTATTTTTAATGTAGCAGGTGAGTGTGGGAAGCTGCTCACACTGACAGGCCAAATTCTTTTGCTTTTGTTAATGCTGAGTGGGACCTCTGATGAGACTTGAAGATGAAATGTATTGCTCATTGTGGGAGGGGATGGTGGAGCTTGGCCTCGTGGTTTGTATAACAATTCCCAGTTCACTTCACCAACATATAGCATTATAGCAACAGTTAAGGGAAATTTATAGAGACTACAGGAAGGTTGTAATTTTTTTTTTTCTGGAAATTGGCAGTATTACATTTTCAAGATGAGTTCTGAGATAATGGCACCATTAAAAATAACCCCTTAAAACCTACTTGTATGTATAAATTTAGAGTTGAATTCCTGCTTTGGGTGTTTTCTTTTGTACTGCCTGATTCCAAGTTCTGAGTGAAAATAAAAACGAATTCTTTTCCCCGGATAATGCTAGAATGAAATGAAGTAACAGGGACACATATTTATTTAAACTGCCCCTCCCCCACCTTATATTTGCCAGTGCAATTAAAAAAGATTTATCTGGATCATATGGTATGCTGTGGTGTTACTGTTTAAGAATAATTGGCAGCCTGATACATATTTGTGCAAAAATAAGAAAAAGTATAAATACTATGTGGAAATCATCCCACTTTAATGCATTTATGTCTGGTTTGAGTTCTTCCCACAAATTCTACTGGTTAAATATATGCTTTCAATTTCCACTGCTAATAATTAGATCTTCTCTTTCTACTTTTTCCTTGGGAATAAAATATAGAATCAATTCTAAAACAAAATGCTTCCACTGTTATCTCTTAATGCTTCTTAGATACGTAATGTTTACAGCCTCAGTGGATGAGAGGGTTTAAGCAGGTGAGGAAATACTTAATCCACTATAAAGTGACTTGGACAATTAGTTGTGTGTCTGATATGAGAAGAGAAAGCCATAGGCATTGCGTGTCCCTTTCGTTTCTGTGGTGCATGGTAACATATGTTCAGGTCTGCCTTGTAAAAAACCCAAACTTTGCAGAGTTATACCTATGTGACTCCCTTTGTTATAATAATGCTATTTTTATGTCATACAAACTGATGCAGGACCGAATGTGTGTTCAATGTTGGTGAAGTTTAAAAGTTATTCTCATGGAATGAAAAGAGAGAGTAGCATATTTAAAGATGATTAAAATCCACCCTGGTTCTACAAGGTTGTTTATTAGGATAGGCAAGGTGAAAGTTGGAATAGATGATAAAGGCTATTGCTAAAAATAGAAGAAATGTCTTGGGGGAAAAAAAGAAGTTGCAGGGTGAAATGAGGGTAAAATTGAGGATGTGGATATCTGTGCAAACTCAGAGAATTGAGGGCATTATGGCTGACTGGTATGAAAGGAAAGAGGGAACTGATTAAGTTCTATGGGGAAAGAAGTGTAGGGACAGAAGCAGGAAAACAGCTTATGCCCTTGTACATCTGGGGCAAACAGTGTCTTGGATTCTGATTCTTCTGTGTCTTTGCTGATTTCCCTGCCTGCCTGCTTAGAACCTTTTCATTTCATTTAATTAGCTATTTACGAGACATGGCAAAGCTTTTTATAAATAAATACTGAAATTCAGTGGAGATGTGAAAGATAAGGTCAAGATTTGCAAGTTTTCAATTTTAATCAGGCCAGGAACTTGCTGCAAACAAACCCTGGCACAGTAGCATATTTAGGAGGAATGAAGTCTTCAAGGTACACGAGCTAATATTTGGCATTTGTAAGGTATTGGTTGATCAGTACAGTACTATGTGTGTAAAAAAGAAAAGGGGAGCAATTGTAGGGCAATTCAAGAATAACAAGAAAAATCAGCAGGGGCCTAAAAATTTGAAAGAGGATTTGAAGGAACTGGAATTCCTTAGTTTGGAGACACTCACATTTGGTTTGTGAAAGGAAACAAGGAAAAGGTTATGGGAGAATGTTAAAAGGATGCTACAAAAAGCTGCTTAATGCTAAGGGTAATGAAGCAGTGGAACAAATAGTCTAGTATGTTTCTGGGAACTTTATTATCCATCTGTAACAGCAAGTAAGACAAATTATAGAGAAGACACACAGACAGTTACTGCTGCTTTAGAGGTGAGTGATGGACTAGAAGACCTCATGAGATCTTTTCCAATCCTGTCATTCTGTGACAAGGGCTCACTCTTGTCTTTTTGGCACAAGTATGTTATAGATGGATGATAGATTATTTGCAAACTGAAAAGAAAGAAGTGGTTTATCTGAATTATAAATGTTGATGGCCTTAGCTAAATCCACCTTAATCCTGAATTTACTTTAAACATTTACATTCACAATAAACACATTCAGAGAGTATCTTAAAAAGATAGATGCCTACTGCTCATCCAGTTTTGTGATTGCCAAGCAGGTTTTGAGACCATACAAAAATATAAAATGCAACGTTATTTATGGATTTGTATCTGCAAAATGCTAATCTTAAAGGTAGATTTTGAAGCCTTCATGGAATCCCCCTGACTTTTTGTAGAGCATAGGAGTCTGCATCAGTAGGGCTGCAAGGAGTTCCAGGAGAAGTTTCATTGGGAGCAATCACTTTGTAGCTGTCCCACTCAAAAGTGCCAGAAGGTACTGCATATTTGTGTTACTTTTTGGAGGGAGACTGGGATCATTTTGCACCTTTTTCTAGAAACTTCATGAGTATTCAAAATACTATAAATTAAAACCAAACCTGATCTGAAGCCACTGTCCTAAAGAATAGTTCCAGATATGAGTCACTGACAATTGCACTAGATTCTCTCTAGAGGCATTCATAGTCACTGAAACTTTGTACGGATGGAAAAAAGACCAAACCCAGCTATTGGATCCTGGCAAGAACAGAAAATAGGTACTTAAACTGTAATTAGTTTGTAAACCATGTCATTAAATTCAATTGCAAAATGGCATGTCTTTTCTGGAGAGGAAGGTGATATGTACATGTAGACTTCCATTTCAACGTGTGAATGTGTACAAGGGTTTTACTTAGAAGTAAGCATCCATAAGCAAGAATGTGATTTCATGTCAGATCTTTCCCACTGAAAACTTTGTGGTGGTTATGTGGTATTAAGGATGTTCTTATTGTGGTAAACATGAATAGGAAATAAAGGCACAATCCGGGAGATTGTGTATAAATCATAAGTGCTTTAGATTTTTTTCACTGTTACTGACTAGTAGTTTTCATATTTTTTGTTTTTAAAATCAAAGAATAGCATCCACAGGGGAATAAAAACTTCAGGATTGTTTTCTTAAGCATTTTAATTTTGGGTTTCAGGAAAATGCTACTGGTAAATTTGAATAATTGGATTTATGGGTGTAGAATGCAAATTAGAATGGAAAGGGGCTGTGTTATATTGATGTGCTCAGAATTTTTAAGAGTCGATAAAACTTTCACTTTTGTGTTAGTGGATTGAAACATCAAGATTCTGAATATTAAGGTGAAACTATTAAATTCTGTAAAGCTATATTTCTGTTGTAGAATGGAGCAGGAAAAAAAAGTAATACCAGGATAAGATCTCCTAGATCTGATTGGACCAAAGATGCAATTGCTAAATTTCTGTTAGAGTGTATTTCTAGAAAGAGGATTTTGCTTTCAACATCCATTTATTTATTTCTACTGAAAATATATAGGAAAGCATGAAATCTTTCTATTTGGATTTAAGCAGCATAATGATGTCTAAAATCTGCTCAACTAAATTGCCAAAGTTCTCATGTGATGATCAGTAAAGTCGAATGGCAGATCTAGATAAGTGCACCTTTTTTCAAGGCCCAACTCAGTAGAGTTGAAGCCATCATTTTCATTTTTGTTTAGTTACTTATCTCCTTATCTCATAAGACAAACCCTGTTACAACAGCTGTAAACCAAAATTGAATCTTGAGCTTTTAGCTAAATTATGTTATGCTACACGTAGAAAGTTGGTATTTTTCATTTGAACTGCAGATGAGTGATGATAATCGATGAGAATTGGAATGTGTTAACCATGCATTTGCTCTGGAGATCTGTTCTTTACCTTGTGGTTCAAGTTCTGTTTGCAAGGACTGCTAAATAGCCATGCAGAAGTTGTTAAACCACAATAGTCCCTATTAATAAAAAATTTCTCATGTGCCAAATGGGTAATGGATAAGGTTTGGTATCATCTACTAAGAATGCAGAAATGAGATTGCACCATCAGCGTCTCAAGTATATTGATGGAAAATTGAAAAGATACAAGTTTATGATCTAAAAATTTGTAAGGAAGAGGATCTATTCTCCTGATATAATCTGTAGTATGAAGAATGTAACAAAAATGGTAATTTTGTATTGCCTGTGAAAGAGTGGGCATTCTTCTAGCTTTGAATTCATGAAAATGTGGATAACCTGTATCCATTTTCAGAAAAAGGCTTTAAGAATTTCTTTTAATAATTTGTGACCTATTTAAGTAGGTACCAAAATAGAACCAGTGTCCCAGAACAGGACATTATCGTGCCGACAGAAGGGATATTATATGTATTGGTGTTTTAAAAGAAGTTATAGAATAAAATTAGTTCTCCCCTCCACCCCCTCATCCTCAAATCTGTGCAGCAGTTGCTTCCAGCCATCTTAATGCTGTTCCTCAGGAACCACTGAGTTTCTGGTTCTTTTGAGACTGCTGCTACCTTGTTTGAGACTCGTATATGTTTTGAAAGTATCATCACCAATGCAAATGTTCATGCAGTGTCTGCAAGTCTGTTGTGTTCTGAGACTTTAACATACTTTATGTTTTTGCAGAAAATTTCATAATTTAGATTATAACCCGTATTATCCATCTCCTTCAATTACTATTATCCTTTCCCTTTATTTGAAGAGAAGATAGAAGTGCTCAAACATAAGACTTGACTGCCTATATAATTATCTTTTAGAAAGCTTCCATTTTATTATGTTTTTGCTCTTAATGATTTTGTTGCAGTGAAATATTTAACGATGTCCACTTGTTTTTATTGGAATCTTATAATAGCTTTTGAAATTAAATGTGGCAATGAGCTGTAAAAGCACTCATAAAGCTGTTTCATACTCATCTGAGAATCTTCTCATGTGAAAATTCTAATAATAGGTGAATTCCATGTCTTTTTTTGAGAGAAGTATCTGAATGATTCCAGATTAGAAAAGCATGCTCTCAAAAATAGCCTTAACCAGTGCAGAAGCCTTCATGCTTATCCTTGTCAGTTTCATAGAAAGGAATTGTTTTCTGTAGCCACCTGGCTGCTTTCCCCATCAACATCCTCTTGCTTTTGGAATAACCCTCCACCTCCAGTCCTCATCTTGCAGGGGAATGGGTTGAGGAAAAACCCTGCTATGGAGTATGTATTGAAAACTGACGTAACTCATGGGATTTTGCTAAAATGACATAGGAAGAAAAGGTTAAAGGCTTTTAAAGGAACTTTTAAAGGAGAAGCCACTCTCAGTTTTAGAGAGGATGAAATGTTTTTCAGTGATCTATAGTTTGTGCAGTTTGATTGTGTTCATTTCACATTGTCTTGCCTAAAAGTTCAGGTCTCTGTGTCTGCTGTATCTGCACTGATACATGAACTTTTTTTTCTATTCACCCAGCCATAACTGTGGGTAGGTGAGAGATTAAACACAAGCCAGTATTGCCCAGAGCAACAGAACTGCATTGGCCTCTGGAGTAGAGAAGACCGATTGAAAAGAAACTTAATAAAGAAATATGCAAAACCTGAGTAAGTCTCCACTGAATATTTGTGAACTATGATTTTTTCTTTCCACTACTCTGTCCAGTGCTTCTCCATTGGCCAAAGTTGAGCAAAAATAACAGAAGCAGCAGAAATCTATTTTGCCTTGAATAATATAAAGTCAGTGAAGACTGAGCATGCATTAACAACATGCTGCCGACAGAAATAGGTTTGTGGAGGAAAAGAGTTCTGAGAACTCAATATCTCTGCTGTACCTATGATGGGGGATTTGCCTTGGACTAGCTCCTGTCACAGGAACTGTATTCCCATTAGCAGATACAGTGAGATGTACATGGTAACAGGATTATAGATTGCAAACCCCAAAACATTACAGCCAAACAATCCCAAATCCCAAAGCTACCTTACCCTGCTTCCTTCTCCCAAATTGCTCCATCAAAGAATCTTTCAAAGAAAAATATGGAAATATTGAAGACATCTAATGGAAGTTATTACCAAAACATGTAAACATGCAAGTATGTAAAACTTGACTAAATTTTTTTTGTTTGACTTTAGTTTATTCTTCTGTGAGTGCCTCAGACCTGTACAACCCAGTGTCATGCACATTCTTATCACTTACATGTCTCAGGTAGTTCAACACAAAGAATGTAGGTCTTGATGAACCATCCAATGTAGCATCCGAGCAATTCTGGTGAGAAAGTAGTGTTCTTGTTCTGAAACAAATTTTTTTTTAAAAAAAATCTAAAAGTACAGAAATTATGATTCCAGAAGTGTTCTGGTACTTAGACCAGTTTGAGTAGTGTTTCAATGACAATATTAGAAATAGGTAATCTCTGCAAAACCAGTTTTTGGTGACTCTTAGGCAACCAAAATTGCTAACTATGACACCAGAAGTTATCAGTTATTTCATTTTTATTTGTTTGTGTCTATCTGTTCTCCCTTGACTTACAGACAAGGGATGGCTGTACAAAAAAACTGCTGCAAGGCAGACAGAATCAGAGCCTTCTCTTCAAATACCTTATCTGCATGTGCTGACCTTGTGTAAATGCAAGGTAGGTTTACCCTTGATAAAACTGGGCTAATCTACTTTGTGTGTGGCATCGCATGGGAGGAAACACAGTAGGAATAAAGAATATTAAAGCATGAAGAAGATGCTGTAAATGAGTGGCCAAGTTTAAGTGGTTGTATTTTCGGTTTCTTTGTTTAGGAAAAAAGAATGGTGTGAACCTTTTGGGATGAGGACTGTGGTTTCATTCTGGGCGGATGCAGGATCTGACACACAGTGGTCCTGGTCCATGACTGGCCTGTTCAGGAACTGGGACAGTACATATAGGAATACCAACCTTGTTTATTAGCTTGATTGGAAACAAATAGATTTCCGGCAATGCAAAAATCTACTTATTTTCTCTGTGTTTCTTACTCTCCTGACTGCTCATGGAAATTACTGAGCTATTGCAGCATAACCATTACGACTGTAATCACATAAAGTGCTTGTTGAAAGAGTGCAAATATTAATAGTTATAAATTCTAAATTTAAAATTAAAAATACCTCTCAGTTTGTACTTCTTTTTTTTTTTTTTGAAAACTTCTAATTTTCACAGCATAACAACTAGCAAATTTTATGGATTGGGGAAATGTTTTTTTTATGGATATGAAATTAAAAAAAATGTAGAGGATTATGATGTATATAGTTCAAATACTGTAACCCAGAGACTCTTGTTCTACTATCTGCTAAACTTTCATCTTTGAGGTTCAATTTTTTTATTTCACAGTGATTGCAGAAATAATTATTTATGTAGTACTTCCACTATGTGTATTCATTAAAAAGTAAAACAGTCATTAAAATAAGTCTGGCAAGATTGTCTTGAGCAAAAACAAATGAATTGATAAATGGTCTGTGAAAACTGGAATACAGTATTTTTAATGCTTTATAGTTCTAGTGCAGGTTTTAGTAACTCCTTCCTACAAATGAGGTTTATTTCTGCTGCTGGTATATTTTATATAGGAAAATAATATCAATGTATAGTTATTATGAGTGATTTAGCAGGATTTTTTGAGGTCATGGGTTTTTTACAGCCTGTAATAAACTTATTATTTTCCTGCTAATATTTCACATTTCTCCAGCAGGCTTTTCTTGTATATTTAGAAAGGGTGTGTTTCCTGGATCTGTATATGCAAATATGAAAAATTATTTAATTCTAATGTGAATATTTTTTAAAATTTCTGCCTGGTTGCAAATATGCAATTCACAATTGAATGGTTTCAGCTTTCAAGGAATACAAGACTTAGTAAACTTTCCTTTGCATTTGTTATTCATACTGTGTTTTAGTACTAGTTCATATTCCATTTCATAGAATGGTTTGGGTTGGAAGGGACCTTTAAGATCATCTAGTTTCACCCTCCCGACACCTTCCAGTAGGCGAGGTTGCTCAGAGCCCCATCCAGTCAGGCCTAGAACACTTCCAGGAACTGGGGCATCCACTACTTCTCTGGGCAGCCTGTTCCAGTGCCTCACTTAGAATCAGTGAATTACCAGGCTTTGTTCTGAGTTGGCAAAATGCTTAGCATTTCCTTTTGACTAAAATTCTTCAAGGCACTGCAATCACGTTGGGCTTTATTACAATATTTTAAGACTTAAAGCAGCTTCCAACAAGTGTTAGAAACGGCTGTAGTATTTAAAAAAAAAGAAAAATAAGGTTTTTTTTTTTTTCCTTGGTTTATTCAAATGGGAAGAAGACTCAATCCACTGTCAGCAGTGTGATTCCTTTACAGAGTCTCAGTTTTCAAGTGTTTCATTTTAGATATCTTGATTGGTAGGCATTGGAAGACAGTGATAGGAAAGTTTCTATCATTTGGGAGTGCTAAATTACAGGTATGTTATGAACAGGAGTGATCCAAGACATTCATATGAATTGTAAGTATACTGAAAAGAGCAAGAAATGCTAAAGAAAATTCACTATCAAACCATTATTAACTTTTATGTTTCTGCCATAATCTTGCAATTTTGTAGCTTCAAAGCCAGGAAAACACGTGTCTTCTAGATCTTTATTTAAAAGTTAAAAATAAAATAGGCAAGACTTTAGCTCTCATGGTAGGGATGGAAAATGTGAAAACATCAGTCTTGATAATCCAGAATGCAAAAATCATCCTATGTGTGCTTCTTTTTATATATTTTCAGCCAATATCTTGATTTTTAGGTGCTGCTGCTGGCTCCCAGCAACATCTCTCCCTAGGATGTTTTTTCTCTGCCATCTAGAATGCTCCTTGTCCAGGTTGTGCCATTTCTCAGTGCTGTACTCAGGTATTCCTGCGGTTCTGTTTCTTGTGCTTCACACAACCTTATGCCTGTGTTTAAGGTCAGGTGAGATTTAAGTGATTGCTGATGGGGACTCAATATAAAAAGATGTTTCAGAGTGCCTTCTGCATATTATTTTTTTATTTCTTCAAGAAAAAAATAGGAACTACTAGATGTTATCTGACCTGTCCACAGCTTTCATGTGGTAGTGACAGTCACCATCTGGTATGGTCTCAGATAATGTCAGTGATGATAGCCCTGAGTGCTGGCAACCTGAGACTGGGCTTTCCCTGAGCTTTCAGTTTCAGGGCTGTAAAGTCTGGATCCTGTTTTGATGTTAGGTCATTTAGGATTTCTTGACTAGTGGGGAAGTAGATTCTGTTCAGATTGAAGCTTATGTAGATTAGGAGTTGTTCTGGAAATGAGGCCATTCAAGGGAGAGAGGTTGTGATACCATGAAAAATAAGGAAAAGGGAAATACAGAATAAATCCTAACTATTTCATTATAGTAGAAATAGTGAATTTGAATAAAATTATCTGTCACTAAGTTAAAAATGAGAGAAGCTTTTTCCCCAAAATATGTAGTTCAACTGCAAAAATGACAGTGATGTGGGATACTGTGAAGGCTGTAAGTGTAAATAGGTTAAAAAGGTCTTAGGTAATTAAGTACAATGATCCTAATTCAACAGATGCAATCACCAGCTTAGGAAAACTTTAAACTGCTGATCACCAGAAACTGGGACTGAATACCAGAGGAAGGACCATTTGTTAGTTTTACCCTTGTACTATAAGAAGCCAGTAGTGGGGCAACCTGAGACAAGATGCTGAATTTCAAAGATTTTTGCAGTTCTGCTTTTGCTTTCCTTCCTGAGTTTGTGAAGTAGTGTTTGTCATTGTTAGCTTCATAGGCATGGGTTATCTCTCAGATGGCTCTGTGGAAAGAGATATAATTATCTTTGGTTTTACCAATGACTTGTTAACCTGTAGATGATATAATTTAAAAACAGCAGGTGATCCAAAATGAGTGTTAACTTTCTTGTGCCAAAGAGTTAATTTCCTTTCTGATCAGTTACATTTTGTTGTTGGTTTGCATATTTCGGGAGAAAGGTATTCCTGATTGAGAGGTCCCAAACATAGGGAAATGTAGCACCTGTCAAATGTTTGCTGTTTTAGCAGTGGGGAGCAGTGACCTGGGAGAACTCTGTCAGACTATGTTCTTCCTGAATTCCTTAGCGAAGGAAGAGGAACACTGTTCTCTCCTTGTGCATTCTCCTTTTCATACAAGCAAATGAATCATGTATATGTGGACTTCTTCACAGGCTTGTCAACTGCTGTCCTTCCCCAAAGCACCTCGCTTTGATGAATTTTGGGAGTTTTGTTAAAGTCATAGCATTGGCTGTCATCACTGGTCTGATTTTTTTAAATCTGGGTTGCTTTCAAGAAGGCACAATGATCATTGTGAGTGTGCTGCGCAGCAGTTTATGAGCTACAGCTATGACAGGGCATGCTAAACACTTGCCTTTTCAGTAGGCAAATAGTTGTATATTCTTCTGCAGATTCAATTATGAACTTCAGAGCAAGGCACAAGGCTGCCACTGAGACAGGAAGAGTAGATGAAGGGGCTGAAGATGGATGTCAAGAGCTTTCATTTTACTTGTGTCAATTACAGACTATGATACTGGTGAGCCCTGGCTGGTATCTAGTTTATCTCTGCTGTTGCCCTGCACATTTCCCTTGCATCTTCATTGTGTGCTGTGCTTTGGCAAGCAAAGAACTCATTGCCTGGGTGGTGATAGCACATGGCTGTTGTGATGGGAAACCAACATTGAATCATTTCTGGGAGTTAGAAAATTCCTTAGTTTCAAAGGTCTCCACTAGTTTTGGTGCTTCGGTATTTGGATACTGAAACTGTGATAAGTTTTTGGTCTCCATTTACTCTGTGGTTTCACATAAGAGAATCCTGGTCTGTAATATCAAGCAATATGGTCATGCATGCTCTTAGAAAGATCTGTCTTTCAGGTGCATAAACACTCAATATGTTGGAAATTCAGCAGTTGTTTTTGTGTAGAGTTTTGACAGTACCACTGCCTGCAAAAGTCATGGCTGTTGTTTCTCATGTATCTTCAGATGGATCAGGAGAGACACAAAACCAGCTTTCTAATTTGCACTGCTGCGAATATTAAAAAAATAACATTTTAAACAGTGTTCAGAGATGCTAGTATAAAAATGGAATGCAAATGTCTGTAGAAAAGAGGTGTCTATGAAACATTTTCCTTGCAGGACTGGGTAAAATTAGAAGCTGCATTGAAACATTCATAAGAAGGAAATCTAATAAAATATTGTGTGTCAGGATTAAGGAACTGAGTTCTCAGTTTTGCATTATGTTTTGCTGAGAAGTGAAGCTTGAATTCTATTTATGAGTTAATTTTCAGGTTTGCATGTTTGTGCTTAAAAAAAAATCTCAATTTTTTTAACCAGTATTTTTCAGGCTCTAGGTATGGATCTGATCTATAATGAAGAAATTACCACATACAGAAGGTTTTCCATACGTATTTCTTGTTTAATGAAATGGCAAGACATGACCATGTTTTATTCAGGAAGGTGCAATGCAGTGTAACTTGATTGAAACCAATGGAGTTACCCAAGATCAATATTGAAAGCTAAAAGTGGGATCTTTCTCAGGGTATTTCTGTAGTAGTTTTACAGTCTACAAAAACATATATTGCCATCTCATTTTTATATGCTAACATCTTCATCCTTTTCATTTTGTTTTCTGTTTTTCTCCTTTTCTTTGGTTCTGTCTCTGTCCATTGTGCCCCACCATCAGAAGCAGATTATCGGCATGATTGTGCATATGGTTCTGTACAATATTGGTTTTCTAATCCTGACAGCTGAGAGCTACAGTGGCAGCAACCTGAAATTAACTTAGAGACTCAGGATCCTAATCACTGGGTTTTGTGCTGCTTCAGCTGTCTGCACTTTCAGCCAGCTAAACCAAGTCTGTATTACTTGCAGATGTGTGTGATAGAGCAGATGGATGGGTCAATTCAGGATTCATTCGAAGCTGAGAACCCAGCTGGGAGTTGAGAAAGCAAGAAAGCCTTTCTTCCACATAGTGCATGAAATATATTGGAGAAGATAAGATCTAACTCTTGAAATTTAAAGCGTATGTACACAAAATTTCAAAGAAACGTAAACATTAAAAATACATGGAAGTTCCTACTGAGATTTCAAAATAAATGTTTAACTAGGTTTGGTGTAGTATTTTCACGGCACTAGACTCTTGGCAACTTATCTGGGTAAAAACCCCCACAAAAGCAAAACAACAAAACCCCACAACTAGCAATTAAATGCTGTAATTTTCTGATAAAATAATACAAAATTGACACTGAGCAACATATTATACGGTCACCATTTCTAATATGTCTTGTTTTCCACTTCAGTATACTTGCAGTGTTACACCTTTTCTGTGGTAAAATATCGAAAAATTTAACTGTAAACCAAGATTAAAATAGACGTTTTGACTAAAATGACCTACAAGCTTATTTAAATAATGTATCAATTTTGTTTCAAATTGATCTGCTTTGCTTAGGGCATGGTACAAAAGGACAGAACCTGGAGAGAGAGAACTATGCAGGCGAGATGCCAGTGGCAAAATCTGCTGTACATTTGGTTAGTCAAATGCTTAAAGTTGTTTATTTCTCTAGGTACCTTTTAGCTTTCATCCCCTTCAGCAATGATGAGTCTGTTCTCAAACTGTATTTTCTTTGTGATGCCTCTAATGGGATACTTCTGCTACTGGTTTACTTTTTGAGAAGCAAAAAAAAAAGATTGTTCTCTCATTTACTACTTTGTATCTTAAAGATGAACATAGACTGAAATAGGAGTGCACTCTCAATGGTCCATTTATGGCTTGAGAACATCTTCTGGATCACTATAACATGAATAGACCAATATGATAGACTTAAAATTCTAGGTAATTGGCATCTGTATTTCATAATTCTGATTCTTTATGGAGTGTAGAAAAAAGATTGTTCTCTCATTTACTACTTTGTATCTTAAAGATGAACATAGACTGAAATAGGAGTGCACTCTCAATGGTCCATTTATGGCTTGAGAACATCTTCTGGATCACTATAACATGAATAGACCAATATGATAGACTTAAAATTCTAGGTAATTGGCATCTGTATTTCATAATTCTGATTCTTTATGGAGTGTAGTGTAGAATACAATATCTGAATTGCTGCTATAATTTCTACTGGTTTCCAAAATGCCTTATTTTGGGGACTTCTAAAACAAACAGGAAAAAATGTAGATGGACTGTAATTTTCTGCCTCACAGAATTCCCTTAAGGCATAGGTGATCCAGTTGCAGTTTCTCTCCAGCACCTGTGAAAGCACTTGAACACATTATCTCCCAATTCCAAGGTGAATAACTGATGTACCCCAGTGAATTGCAGCTGGACCTCCTAGTGGACCTTTGCAGTGCCGTGCAGAAGATGGGGATTACTGGTGCATTACAGAGGTTTTGTGTTGTTGCGTAATGCATTGGAAAAGTTGCATAATAGTTTACATGAAAGTTGAGATTCTTTTCTTGTTAGTTTGCTTAATTAGTTTCTTTTGAATTTGTGGAACATCTTCCAGTTTCTATAGCAATCGATGGACTCTTCTTTCACTGAAGTCTTACAACATAAATGTGTGCTTTATGTATTTATCAATCTGTAAGGTGTTTTGTGTTGTGTTTCTTTTTGTTTTGGATTTTTGTAGAAAGGTTTTTTTTTGTATTTTCTTATTGGCAGGTTTTTATTACATAAGGGAGTGTGATGTTATAATTTTTTAGAGTAGAGAGTCTGTAGTTAAGCAAGACCACTGTGCAGAATTTCATAACAGTGCATGTTTTGACCGATTTACTGTAGGGGTTCATTCTAGCACCAGATTTCTCTCCAGCCACAATTATTTTAACACCCTTTCCTCAAGTAGTTTGTGATCTGTGTTAAGAGAGCATAGTGAAGCCTTCATGCTGTTCATAGATAGCCATTTCATCTTTGATCTACATATACTTGATTTGATGAGGATCACAGTCTTCAGTTAAGAGTTGACTGTAAATACTTTGAAGAACTTGATCATGGGTTTGGGGTGCTCACATGGCCTAAATAAGGATAATCAGAGATGGCTGGCAAAAAAGGAAGATTGTCTCATGCATTAAATTACGGTAACTTATCTAGATGGAGGAAATTCAATATTGACTAGTCAAATTTTGAAATGGAAGGAAGGTGCAGCATTTCCAAGTTACTACTATATACTTTTTATATACTTATCATTCATAAGTTTATTTTTTAACTGATACTATTCTTTTTGTGATTCATAATTTGACACCAATTTATTGATTGTGGTCTCAAAATAGGAATGAAGCATTGGTTTAATTATCAATTACATAGGAAAAATATGGTCATTTTCCTAGCAGAAATGCCATGACTTTACAGGAAAAAAATCTTCACATACTGAAGAATTACATTCACTTAAGGAGACATAATTTTTTCCAACTAGTTGTGATCAGAAAATGGATTTAATAGTCTTTCTCCCTCTGGAAAAGACTTGTTAAGGCTGAATGATATAAAGTTTCTGAAAATAGGGCAACTGCTATTAGAATAAATGACAAAAATGAAGTGAAAGACATTTATCATCTGAATAATGTATTTTTGCTTGGAGGCTTACTTATATTTAGTCTCTGTGTTATAAATATCACAGTTGTAATAATTTTTTGATAGAAGAATCACAGCAGTGATAGTTCTGATACACTAGTAACAGAGGTTTTGGCATATTTCCCAGCACCCTGTTATAACATTTAGATGATTAAATGTGAAGATGGAGATTTTTTTAATGTTGCCTAAGTGATTTTGATGCTCATTGAGTTTTATTGACATATGAAAATCTCCTGAATATATAGCTTTATCCTTTTGTTTTTGTTATTTATGTCCATTCAAAAATACTTCCGAATTTAATTTTCTTCCTGAAGTTGTAAAGCCTCATGTAAGTTGTAAAGCCTCACCCTGCTGCCTCCTTGCAGCAATTTTTTTAAATTTTCATTTTCTTCTCTCACTGACAAGATTAGGTTGCTTTTCTAAGTCATGTCACCTATCAAGAAGATTTTTATCTCCTCCTTATGTAGTTATCTCCTGCTAAGGAACGAACAAAGAAATATCTGCTTGATTATTATTTGATTGAGTCTTTGTACCCAGTTCCTTTAAGCCAGAAGTGTTCTTACCCTTTACTATTAAAAGGTAATTTAGCTGCGAGCCATTATCTGGGAAATGAATAAGATTAGTAAGGATATTTACCTCCTGATAATGCAAAGTATTTCTTTATTGTTTCTAGCATTTGTACTAGGAGAGAGTTAGCTTTTACCTGGTATTTTCTTCAGTCTAGCACTTCTGGGTGCCTGGAAAATTGGGCTTTTAATTTTGTTTAATTTCTTGAGTTCAACAGGCTTTAGTAATTCTGTAGTTTGAAAGATCTTGCTCAAGTTTAACTTGAATTTTATGATAGAAAATGTACTAATGTTGTTTTGAATTATGCCTGCTTAAACCATCCTAAATCATTGTCCTCAACCCTCAGTTTAAACAGTACCTTGTTATCATCTCTTCTTAAACCATTTAAGCTTTATGTTCTTCATCTCTTCTGTTTAAATGAACAAATTTGTGGATCACTTTATTGTCTGGATTTCATGAAGCTTTTGGGGAACATTTTAATACACCTGCCTTTACCTGCTTAGGCTCTTCAAGTCAAATTCAGAAGATGAATTTTTAGAAATTATATCCTGGTGTACAGCTTAAATTATTCAGTTTTGTAAAGTGATTTTTAGGACAGTTAAAACCAGTTAGCTGTTAAAGCACAAGTGTCTGTAAAACATGAACAGAAATGGAAGTAGGAATGATCTGTCCTTTCCCTGAAAGATTAGTTGCTACATTTTTAGTTCTTTAAGAAGTATTGTAGTGCTTATTATCTTAGTACCTGAGCTCCTAATACCCTAACAAAATTGATGTTACGTCATCGTCTCTCAAAAGCAGGACCAGCATTGTTCTTTCATCTATTAAATTTTTTTCCAGAAAGAATGCTATGATGATGATGAGAAATTCCTTGGATTTCCTGAGCTCTTGTCATTAAGGTGATTTTGAAAATTAAAACAAAAAACTTTTGCAGTTATTTTGCACTGCTGAGTGGTAAAATAGTCACTCGTGTCTGGGTTTTTATGTCATGGAAAATGCAACAGAGTAATACATCCCATGGAATTGTTTCATGTTCTGTTTTTTTTCTGTGAATCTACAGGGCTTCATTAAATCAATGCCCTTTTAGAAAATAACTATATGCGTAATTGGGTTCACTTACAATAAATCCTTTGCAGGTAACTATGTGAAGTGCAGAGAAAAAGGACTGGAAAGGTTGCTTGTGTGGAGGGAAGTTCACAGCCAGTAGAGATACATGAACTCTTGGTAGGGCAGTTAATTGCAGTTGATGCCATTCATGTGTTACAGGAAATGTTGCAACTTTCTCCTGACAAAAGCTCTATGGTTCCAACGCTCTGAATTCTTCTGGAGGACAAAACATAACCAAAATAAAGCTGTTTCTTTAGACACCTCAGTTAATTTTTAGGGTAAGCAACTTTACACAACAGTTGTGGTTCTTGTGAATTTAAGTGTAACTTGTGTTAATATGGTCTGTCCTGCATACTTAGCATGTTATCCTCTCTAAGTAGGTATTTGTTAGTGCTGGGCAGTGGCATGGTATATTCTTGAAGGAACTTTACTTGAGACCAAATTTTCTCACAGAGGTCATAACTAGGTAGAGGTGAAAGACCTTGCAACGGAGCGCTCAGAAGTTGTTGTTAATGAGCTTACACTTAAGCGGTGAGCATTAGGGATAATAATGTTTGTGAACCTTGTGGCCTGGTGTGAGTTTGAGCCAGTTCCAGCAGTTCTCTTCAAGCTGGGCTGAAGCATGGCTGACATCTTGATGTGGGAAAATGCACTATGGCAAAATTTGCAAATTTGGTTCACATATTTTTTGCCATGTGTGGATAAAATCAACCCATAACTGAAGGCAGTTTCGCCACAACAGCATGGCATTGTGCCTCTGCTAGCTGCATCTGTCCAGGTGAGCATCTGCTCAGCCAGATGCAGTTGTGCTGCTTCTGGGCTGGTAGCTGCTGCAGTGCTGTGCCTCTGCTGCAGCTCACCTGAAATCACCCAGGTGTCTGACATTTGGCGGGACTAAAGCTTCTAAGTTTCCTGGACATATATGAAGGTTTTTGCCTTGTTTTCAGGTGCAGCCTCCTGAGCTTGGTGCAGGTGTTGGCTCTCAGTGCAAGTTAGGTTCCTCAACAGGGTGCCTGGTTGTTGGCTTGCTCCCACAGCTCCCTGACACTCCTCTGTGGGGGGATGGTGGCCATGTTCATGGCTTTCTGTGTGTCAGTGGTTCAGTGGTTAATATAATTATGTAGGACATGATATAATTATGCTGTTTGTAAGTTTGTGTGTGACAGGGGTTTTTTATTTAAGTGTAAGACTCGCCTGGAATTTATCTAAATTCTATCCAAATACCATTGCAAGTATGAGGTTCCTTTTCTGAATCTGTCTTTCTTAGCCTTTATACTATGATTCACTTTATAATGACTGAGTAATGATATCCAAAGTGTATACTGCTGATCTTAAGAAAGAAATGAAGTAGCTTGCTTTTGTCCTGAGTAGTTTATGATCACCAACATCTGTCCTCTTTGTTACTGTCATTATTCCAGTTGTCTTCTGAAGAAAGTGGAGGGGTTTATTTTACTGAGAGCATTGACTGAATTTTTTTTCTTTCTAATAATGTGCATCAAGATACTTTCTACGTTTGGTCATACCCTTCTAAATCAAGTGAAAAGCAGGGAGTTAAGATATGGAATGAGGAAAAAAATGCTTTAACATAAGCCTGGAGCATGTTTTAATTGCATGTAGAGCATTATATAGGCTTTATTTCCAGTGCCAGACAGCCAGACATATGCATGTATATTTCCCACCAACATTTGCCTGGTGTGAGTAGGAGTTGAATTAATAAATTCTTGCTTCTTGGTGTTTTTATTTCCCCCCCTAACTAAGGCATTTGATATGAAAACCTTAATCTGAATTGCCATAATGTAAATGTAAAAAAACTGGGAAAAATGTTTACATAGTACAGGGATAACAGATACCTTGTGCAAATAAAATCAGATTTTTGCTATTTTATTACCATCAGCAATTAAGTATTGCTTCCTAGAATCTGAATATGTAAAATTCCCAGTGACAGCATGTTGTTTGTGGGCTCTGAAACGATACTTTCTTTGTTAGGGTGCCAGTTCCTTTGGTATGTATTTCCTCTTGTCACCTGAGGCTATTTTTCCAACACATAACATGTGATTATTTTTTTCTGCTTTCTGAATAATCAGCTTTTCCTTTTGCTCATTAAGCATAAAATTACAGCCAAAGTATTAGCGCAATACAATACACACTATTAACAGTGACCAGTCTCTACCAAATACTAAGTTCTTTTTGTCTCTTACCTAATTAACATACTTTAATTAGTTCTCTACATTTAATGAATGTTATGTAAATCTCAACATTTTCTACCTTCAGGATAGCCGTGACATTCAATCTAATGTGTCAGACTGGACTGTATGAATAATTAATACAGGCTATGGTTATTATTTTAGTATACGGACTAGCTTGACAGGCTGAGTGGAGGCTTGGTGCTGATTGTGGGGGGTCAGGCAGCAGTCTGGTGGGAAGGGAGCACGAGGAGCCCCCTGCAAGGGCTCTGCCTTGAGGGGAAAAGAAAGGATGAACCTGAACAGAAGTCAGGACCTTACTGATACCAGGTGTCCCTGAGCCTGTCCAGGGTCCCGTGCTGGAACCAAGCAAAAGAAATCCTTGGCTCTGACTTCTGCTTTTTGTGCCTTTCACCTCCTTTCATTGCTTTGCTGGTAGCACTGATTCAAATCAGAAGTGCTTAATACTACTACTACTGCTAGTGTTGATGATGATAATTAGTATAAAATGCAATACATGTGTTTCTTAAGAAAACCCTTGCACTTGGGCTATTAAAATCAGGATGATAACTGTTGAAGACTATTTTTTAAGCTGCTTGAAAAATTAATTTTACAAAGAACCTGCTATTTTAATACTCTGATAGCTGCCCTAACTTCGATATGGCTTGGGTTATGAGGAATGAGATTGTATACAAGAAAAAATATGAAACTGCAGAAGAGGTTGAGCTGCGTGGAAATAAGCCTTTCTCTTGTCATGTCAAAGTGTTTTCTGTGACTGGCATGGCCTCTATTGCTTGATGGCATATGAGAAGTTTTGGCTTCCTGAACATGTGAGAGGCTGATGGTCAACCTTTGACATTGCCTTGTGCACTGTCTGGGTGGAGTGCCCAGTGCTCCAAAATGTCCTCTATGGTTAAGGCGCCTGAAGATGTCTCTACAAAGGTGCAAATTGTCGAGACCTTCTATTTAGAAGACCCAAAGTTTTTGCTTACCTTACCAGTGAAAAAATGCTAGACAGTGTAAGTTTCCATGTGGGCATAATGCCATCTTGCTGCAAGCACCACTGGCTTTGCACAAGGCTTTGCACAAGGTCATACTGATGACCTGGAAAATAGGCTTAGACTTAGGAATGTCAAGTTGGTAGAGGGGCTTGAGAGTGTGAGCGAGGGATAGCAGTGCATTTTTCTTGAAATAGATAATGACAGTGCTAGGAATGAGAGATTCATATTTTTACTTACAGTGCATTTTTAGGCATTGTATTCTTGGGAGAGGTAATAAAGTACATGGAGCATCTGTTTGAATAGAGAACTCATTTCTTCTAGTCAGACTAATTCTGTCTTTCCTGGTAGCAGAGGCATTTTTTGGTTTTCAAGGTAAGAAAGAGGCAACAGGCCCAAACACAATACTAATTCAAGCTCTGATTTGGTTTCCCTCGTCACCTTTCTTTCTTCCTTGGCAAGTGAGTGAGTGGTTTCTGTAGAGTTAGAATAGACTATATATAAGCCCATAGTCTATCGACTGCTGGAGGCTGAGGTAAGAAAGTAATTTAAAAAAACGAAACATTTATGAGAATTTTCTTTTTATGATATGGTCTGAACTGGTTTTCTTGGCTTATAATGCTCAGTACTGTCTTTGACATTAGCATGAATTATTTCTATTGCATTTATTTTAAGTACTTCTATTGCTACCATTGAATTTTGTAATCTTTTGTTGCTAATTAATTTCTGGAATGAGTTATTTATAAGGGTTCATGTTACAGCTGTGGTATTTAAAATGATTTATGGCAAACTGGCTTACACATGAGTTGTGTGAATAAGAACTTTAATAAAGGGAAGAATTTATGAAATAATAGATTGAACTCTCTGGTCACCTTGCTACCAAGTGGGTAGCTGGCTGCTGTATGTTTGTTTTCAAAATAAGTTTGTTTTCTCTGTAGGGTAGGGAGAAGGCTGTATTTGAGATTTACATTGTCTCTGTCCAGCAACTGGAAAATACTGTAGGTAAAGGAAATTTTAAAACCTTTTGCTAGTAGTGTGTGTCCACTGCCACATTTGAATGACTCTTTTCATGATTCTCCTTTTTCATACTGTTCTCCTTTGAGTTTGCACACAACTCGGCATGTTAAACTGTAGAACCTATCCTTAAAGACAAAAATTGGATTGGTGACTTGATGAAGAATCATTATGTACAATCATAGTACCATAAAAAATAAGTACTACATGGGAATTAGAGAATAATCAGGCTATTGAAATAACACAGGTGTTCTTGAACTATATCTGAGTTGGAATTTGTGATGTCATTATCTTGAAAGGCAGTCAAGAACTTACTGAAAAATAGATTTTGGGGGAACGAATAAGAATATTATTCATTACATGTACTTAATGAAGTTAGAATTCCAGTTATTTTAAACTAACTCAAGTCTTCATATGTTTTTTTTGTCTTTTGCTTTACTTCTGAAAACCTTAACTTTTGGTAGTTTGTGTGAAAATGTTTTTGAATTAATGAATATTTTCTTTAACATTTAATTACCTTCTTTTTAGATAATAAAGTAAAAGTGAATCCCAAACTTGGAGCTAATCGGTTAGAATTCAAATAACTTAAATGAAACTTGATAATTACAATATTCATTGCTACTAGGACTAAGGTATTCATGGTGTTACCTCATTACAAAGTTGTAAACAGCTGGCAGTTACAATTTGCATTGGTTTCCTAGAAGTTTTTTTCATAGTTAACTGCATTTATTATTTTTACCTGAAATTATTTGTACCTTGAATTAATCCAGGTACCAAAATTAAAACTTAAAGAGGTATCTGGGTTGGTGGTGTTACAGTTATGTAGTCTGATATTCATACAAAGTATTTGAGTTACCTGATACTTGAGACTTCAGTGTATGGCATGGTATGGCTGAACAAGCCATGAAGTATGACACTAAGTACAATTTTTTAGTGCAATTGTTACTAAAGTTTAGTTTGAGCAGGAGACTTACAGCATTTTATCCAGATGAGTTTTGAAAGTGCCAGATAGCTAAGACAGCACCATTTCCCATGTGAGACTGTTCTACAGGTGACATAGTTCAAAAGTTTTTAGCCATGTACTTTTGTGAATTTCATGATACTAAATGCCAATATTTCTGCTAACAAAGTGAAAATAGCATATTTTTGTATCAAATTGGGAAATTTTTTTTTGAATGAGAGCTTTCAATTATTGCTGAATTTCTCTGACAGATTGGTGTAATTTCTTTTTATCAGTACAAAGTCAGTATTTCTGCAGGCCTTCATTTAATTCCTGATTCTGGTTTGAGAACCCACTGATCAGCTTTTTGTTCAAAGAACGTATGCTGATGCTTTCGAAACATGGGAGATAACACAGGCTGAAGCTGTGTACCCTCCGAGGAGTGCCATGAAACTGCTAGGCAACTGCTGTGTGCCCTTGCTTTGTAGTTACCCCTTTGTCTGGAATTTGTATGGAAATCACTCACAGCTCTATCCTAAGAGGAATTTTTAAAAAGGGTCTCAAGCAGGGGAGGTTGGGAGGGAATGCAGTGACTACTTGCTTACAGAAGCAGACTGACATATTTTCTTTTTCACCTAGCCTTGAATTTGCTTCCAGACTCATGTAAGTTATTTTCCTCACCAACTTCAAAACTAGTAAATCTTTAAGAGAGCAGGAAGGCCTGAAATAGGGCTGTTGCTGGTGATGGTTGTGTTGTGGTTCCACTGATGATCACTGGAGGGAGTGGAGAGCAGGAAAGAAATTTTCTAATTCGGGAATCTTGTATCCATTGCCACTCTCTGGGATGTTGGTCCCAGCGCTGTTTTTCTCCCGGTCTGAGGGAGAAGAAAAAGAAAAGGGGAAGTTAGCTGCTGCTGACTTTCTCTTTCAGGACAAACGCTGAGGTTTATTATCCTGGCTGTATTTAGCTATGATAGATCTGATCATTTATGTTTTTAGACTGTCAAACAATGGCTCTATTTTGTGTGTAATGCATGAAAAAATCTGTTAGGCAGTCCAAGTTCATGCAATAGTTTAAGATGACCAGTGTTACACTTTCCTCACATATATACGTGTGTATATATGTATACATACACACACATACCCCTAAGAGTGAATGACTACAAAGAATCATGGAAATAAAGATGTCTGCACCTTTGGCAAAACCAAACAACAGAGAGCCACTTAATAGTTGCACAATACCACAATTAATATTTTTATTTAAGTATAAAGAGTCTTTCCAATGGGGCTATTCCAGAAGACCTGCTAATACACTCCAGATATTGTAATTTCACTCTGGTGTTTGCAACATTCTCTTTACTTAAAGTGAGAAACAGTGTTTTATAGAACTAGTATTCACAAGAGTGGACATTTTTGGTTTAACTTACTTATCATTATAGGACAAACATATATAAAACCATCAACTCCCCTTCAAAACCAGGAAAGTCCTCAGGACTGGAATGTGTCGAAGTATTAAATTTTCTTCATTTCAGTGTTCTTTTAGCTTTCCTTGTCCTTTACACCTGTACTCTTTCACAAATGTCCTGTACTGAAGTGGGTAGTGGAAAGGCAGTTTAAATATAAAAGCAGGCAATGTCTGACTTCTGAAGCTCCTGTGGGAGACTCTGTATGTTCCAGTGGGCATTTTGTCCCAGTTTTCTATCTTTGTGAAGCAATCATTGGCTATTTTTCTTTCTCATATCTTAATATTTTTCTCTTATGCCCTTGCATTATTTGGTATAAAATTTTATTTTAAGTATTAAAAAAAATATGTATGGTCAATTCAATTTTTAAAGCATTTTGAATTGTCCTAGAAAATGATACTCTTTTCTCCATTTTTCTCTATATCTATGAATTTGTCTAGTTTATATGGTTTGTATCTCTGATTGTATGATTTAATCCACAACATGCCAATATTAACTTTGTGGCCTACTCCTAGTTTGGGGGCACTTTGCTTTGTTCTCCTCTCTCTGTATTCTTCCTGTGTAGCCCAGAGGAGGGCTGGACCAACCCAGGGCCTGCTTAGGCTGTGGATGGCTGACCTTGCACAGTCATACATAAGAAGTTCAGCTTTTAGTGATGTGCATGCTTCTTGAATAGCTTTTCTGTGTCCCCTCCCAGACAAAGGATGGCAAGACAGAGCTGGTGCAGGTAGTCTTTGCCTGTTTGCTTTCTGTGTGCACTGTTTTATTAATTTTGCGAGGAGGCAAATGTTTGTTTCAGAGATCACATTTTGGAATTGATTTTGAAACAAACTACTTAATAATTTTATTTTTTTATTTATTTTTGTAGCTGTAGGAGTGATAAAATTGGGTAGTAATCTGGCTGATATGTTACATATTTATGTTACAAATTGCACTTGTAAATCACTTTTTTCTGTCTTGCATTCTTTCTGTCATGTGTTTTTTGTCAATGCTAACCTAACCCTAAGTTATACTCTAGTACTAGCTCTTGTCTCCCATTGCCTCCCTTCAAAGCAGTGACTTTGCCTCCCAACCTTTGCAGTTCTCATCCCACATTATGATTGTCTGAGACTCCAAAGGATATTTTACATAGTGCTAATGTTAGATTTGTGCCCTACTATTTCAGCATACGAACTCACTTGTTTTACATGACTGAAATAAACAGTTAAAACAGCCTGGAAAATTTTGGGGTAGCTGATGTGTCTAGCACTTTTCATTTTGGATGAGCTTTGACTGAGGAATATTGTCTAAAATTGATCCTTCTTTATTGTCATTCTTGTTTAGAGTCAGCCTATTTCACAGCAAATGAGAAAATTTGAAGTGTGAAGTGTGTGATCGTAGCTGGATTTTTAAAATATCTGTATTTATATCTATATTTTATTGATAAAAGGACCATGATGTACAAATGATGTGCAAATAGTCTGGTATCTGGGGGTTTGCAGAGGTATTCAGACTTTCTGATTGCCTACAAGTAGAGGTGAACTAATGAGGAGTGCAGAGCTGAGTTTGTATTCAAAGTATGCCAGTATTTTTATAAGCAGTGAAGAAACTTGCCTGAACCTGTCTTGTGCCTTTTTTTTTTCTTCTTGTTTGAACTGAAGCAGAGTTCCTTCTGATGTAGATCTAGTTTTGAATATGTTGTAATTGAGCATAACCTTTATAGGGTTCTTCGTTTAAGAAAAATGTCTGGGTTCTCTGCTCACAATGGGTGTATCAGTGTTGAAGCTCAGCAGTGTGTCAGGGCAATTCTCTAAAGCTCTGCACAGATCAAAAAGATTATTGAAGAATGTATGGGCACTTTTTTTTTGTGCTAAGTCTGAAATAGAAGGGGCTAAATCCCCAGTGGATAGAAGTTATATAATTTGGTGATGCTATGCTGATTTATGCCTCTTGAGAGTTTGCCTGCAGCAGAAGCTGGAGGTGATGAGAAGAGATTGGATGAGAGAAAGACCATCCAGGAAAAATTCATCAAATTTGTCATTCTTGAAAGGACCATCATAACATATGGTAAGGCATATCATTTACCTCAGGCTCAGAGGAAAATGATTTCTGCTAGGAGAATATTAATTTTATTTCTTACAGGATCAGCTGACAGGGTAGGCTTTCTCCTGGCTGGTCTTCCCCTTCTGTTTTCTCTGAAGGGAAGGATGGAAGCTTGGAAATGTCTTATCTGCAGCAGACAAGCAAGTTGGCATTTTGCCATCATTTTCTGCTAGCAGAGAGGATAATGGTAATTATATGTCAAAATTTAACATTTCTCTTTGAAAGAGAACTTTTTAATGCAAAATATTTAGAAAAGTCAGATCTATTCTGAGGCGGATAAGAAGCTAGGATTAGTGAGCTGACAAATTTTTCTTAAGAAAAAGGAGTTTTTCTTCGTCTTCAGGGACAAAGGGGAGATGAAAAAGGATCAAAAGCAATGAAGGTGTGAGGTATGCAATATAACTAGGCTGCAACTTCAGTATTGTGTAATTGGGAGACACCCAGAGCAACATCTCCTGTCCTGCTGCTCCTTCTATGGAAAGGCTGTTAGAACTTGCTTTGCTAATGGATTCCAGCCTTTTTGATTAAATTGTTATTTCCTTGTTGTCAGGTGAATATATTTCTGTTGTGCTATACAAGATTTTCCTGTAATCAATTCTAGAATCGCCAGTGGTTGCAAGTCAAGCCCTTAGTGAGCCCTGTCCTTTGTCAGTTATTAAAAGGAAAAGGGTTTTCCAAGGCCATGGCACAAATTGTCATACTGTTGAGATGCTTGAAAAGGTAGAAAGCTTTGCTTTCTTTAAAGTCAGAAAAGGAAGGCATGGTCATTTTAAATATGACCTATTCATCTAGACACACATTTAAAATTTACCATTTCAATCTGATTTTACAAATAATTTTCAAGAATACATGATTTATGTAAATATATTTTTGCTAAGAAAAGAAATGTATGATTGCGAGCTTTGATGAGATTTTGTACTCTTTTATTTTCTGTATTTTTCCAAGAACAAGTGTAAGCAACCATCTGTTTTATACGTTGTAAGTATAGGATTGCTCCTCAGCAGTCTGAGAGATAGGAGATGTGTACCTTCTCCTGCATTATCTTCTGGAAATGGGATGCCAGACATTTTAAAATAGGTTTTGAAGGTAAAATACTGGAGAGAAGTCTTACTTTCTTTTCATTGTTTTGAAACTGATTATTACAAATTTATTCTAATTTGTCTGTAATACATAGTGTAGTGATCTGGATACACTGTGTATCCAGTATGTGTGGATAGCAACTTTTCAATGTCTGAAGGGCCTACAAGGAGCCAGAGAGGGATGCTTGGTTAGGAACTGCAATGATAGGAAAAGGGGTAATGGGTTCAGACTGAAGGAGGGAAAAGTCTAGGTTGTATGTGAGGAAAACGTTTTTTACTACAAGCGTGGTGAGACACTGGCACAGGTTGCCTAGGGACATGGTGGCTGCCCCAAGCCTGGCTGTGTTCAAAGCCAGGCGGGATGAGGGCTTGTGCACCCTGATCTGGTGAGGAGGTGTCCCTGCCCATGGCAGGGGGCTTGAGACTAGATGATCTTTAAGGTCCATTCCAACCCCTAAATTCTATGATTCTATGATTCTATGGTCACGGGCTGGCTTGAGATTCAGGCTTGAGTTTTATAGTTAGGATACAGCAACATTCCAAGTGGGGTATTTGGAAAGACAGGTTTTGATACAGCTGCATTAACTGCAAGCCAAAATTTGAATGAAGTAGTTAATTTGCAAATTTTGATTATGCATCCATGGTTCAGGTCTGACTCTGCTTGTTTCCTGTTTTTTTTTTTGTAAATGTTTTGAGTTTCCTTTAACCACAGTCATGGTTATCCACAGATGAGCTGATTAGACTTATGTAATGCCTGCTGAAATAATCCCAGGAGGAGAGTCTTTGAGCAGTATGTCATTTGAGAGAACATAGTATGTCCATAAAATATAAAGTTTTAACCGAGTTAATAAATTTAAACTTCAATTTCTTAATGGTTTTCCTTTTTGCCTGGAGAAGGGGATTTACACTTCAAAACAGAAAACCCCAAACAGTAAGTTCATGGGAGAATTAAATAGGAGATACATATGTAGACTACTGAAAGGTAATAGAAATAGTCCTGTCACGAGGATTAAAGGAGAATGGGCTATCATTAATTACTTTTCAGCTTACTCCACTAAAGTACAAAGATATTTTTTAATCTGAGCAATCAGCTAAAACTAAGAAATGTTGAGTAATTCTGGTTAAAAGAAATTGCTGAGCTTTTTATATTGTTAATACCATTCTATGTTTCAAGATGAAATCTTGCTGTCTTCAGTCCAGGAGAAACTAACTGTTATTTAGTCTTTTTTTGGTTTGCTTCTTAATTTATTTTTTTTTTTAAATTCAGATTTCTAAACGAATTTCCAGTCAGTGTTGATCCCCATGACAATCTCCTGATTTTCCTTAGGTCCTGTTCTTGGTTGCAGTTCCTTCTGCGCTTCTTTTGTTTGTTTGTTTATCCATGTTTTCATGATTGTCACTGGTAGAAATAAATGAGTGCAAGATATACTTTTGGTCTTTGAGTCTGATTTCCTGCTGTTGCAGGCCTTCAACTCTGATAGTTAAAACCCTCCAAATGTTAATGACAACTTTGTATGGATTTGTGCTTTTTCCAAATCTTTTTTTTCTTGAATATTTTTTCTTGACACACCTACACAGATCTCCCCCTTAGTCTTTTGCTTGTTAAGCTAAACAAAGCAAATATTTTCAGTTTCTTCTCAAAATTTCCGTGACTATTGTAGAAATCTTTATTTCTTCCAGTTTCAAATACTTTTTACACAATAGATGACCAGAATCAAGAACAACGTAATTGTAAAAGAGTTTATTTTTACATTACTGTTGATATCGAGGTGCTAGAAATATATTACCTGATAATTCTAAAATTTCATTTTATTTCCAGAGGGGCACCATGTTGGTAGCTCATAATTACTTTGTGATCAGCTTTGTCCCCATAGTTTGACCCACTTCAACTGCTGAGCTCTCAATTCTCA